>NW_027531626.1:1363479-1505265 GCF_008692635.1 Crocuta crocuta | reverse complement strand
GGGGGGGGGGGGGGGGGGGCAGAAAAACAACTCAAATGTCCGGTGCTGCTGGTGACTGAGTAAAAGTAGGTATATCCATAAAGCAGTCTGTGCAACCAGTTAAAAATTTACCATCTTTCTTCTATTCCAAGACACCATATTGTAAAGTACATTCTGATATAACAGACACTATCAAAACGTAGAAAAGTAGCTTGTGGCCATTGCTCAATGTGGTCAATTAGAAGATACCTCCCGTATCAGAGATGCCGAAGAGTGGAACAAAAAATAAAGTGTGTCTTATTGACGATACGGAGTTCAGTTTTAAATATGTCTTAAATTTAAATATACGTCAATAACGAATACAAATATAACTACATAACAACAATTAATGTGTAGGAAAAAGGTTTGCATGAGTAAAAGGAAAAACCCAACTGTTAAGAATGAACGTCTTTAAGGAGGAGCAGAGTTCAATTGTGACGGGGTAGGTGGAGAGGGTCAGAACCCCTTTGATTAATTCTTCATAAGGGGTCTGTTATTTTTTGGGGAAAAAAAATCAACCATAAAAACCAGTGGCTAAGTACAGCAGACCTGAAATATAAGAGCACTGTGAGAAGATGTCTCAAGTCCCCGTTGTACTCCCTTCCTAAGGATTTTGCTTTCCTCTCCTTGTGGCATCTGCCCCTGGGGGCAGAGGTCAGAGTAATGCTAATAACTATACCACTCCCTGTGTCCCCATTCTCCCTACACCCTCAACAACACAACAAGATAGAGATAAACACCTCTGTTTTATAAACGAGCTGTCCTGGGTGAAGTTACTTTCCCAATGCGCAGTTCTGGATTCCGGACCCACCCCATCAGGCCCCTGAACCCAACCTCTTTCCAGCACCAGGCTACTGGCATCCTATCATCACCATCCATTTCTTTCCGTATTTGCTCTTTATCCTTTGCAAGTCCTTTTTCCCCTAAGGCATTTCAAATCATTTTCTTTTTTATGCTGCACTGGGTTTAAGTAATTGTCAATCTGAAAAGCTATGAAAAAGCTCGAAAAGTTGCATTCTCATTAACTAAAAATCAATGCGTTTCTTCTTTTCAAGCATTTTTTCCACTCTTGACCATTTGGAGAATTTGTTCATTATAAACTCCCTCACTTTATACCCACATGGTATCTTTCTAGCTTTAACAAATCGAAATCATAGCTAAAGTAAACACTTTCAAGGGCTTTCCTTTCAAGAGCAGTTAAGTGGCAGCAGAACTAAGAAGACAAGCAAGCAGTCGGTGCACACGCCACGGGTCACCAAAAAGACCAGACCCAGCACCTTTCAGTCTTCCCCCAAGCCAGGGAGAGGGGATAAACCAAGAGCCTAGCCCGTTGCATTTTCCATTTGAGCAAAGGTTTATCCTCAGACCTGAAACTTGTAATGAAAGGACATCTGTTCACATGCACTTCAATCACTTTCTACTCTCTTCCTCTATTGTTCTAAGCCCTTTTTGGTCTTTCTCACAAAGAGGCTGTCATAAAAACCAGGACAGATTTTCTATAGCCTCTAATACTGTTTGCTCTAAGTAGAAACTGTCAGAAATGAGAACAAGTGTAGGGAAAAAGGAAGTATTGGGAAACAAAAATTCTAAAGATCTAGGGGCGCCTGGGTGGCTTAGTCGGTTGGGCGTCCGACTTTTGCTTAGGTCATGGTCTCGCGGTTCGTGGGTTCGAGCCCTGCATCGGGCTCTGTGCTGACTGCCAGCTCAGAGCCTGGATCCTCTTTCAGTCTGTGACTCCCTCTCTCTCTGACTCTCCCCTGCTCATGCTGTCTCTCTCTGTCTCTCTCTCCCCTAGAAATAAATAAAACATTAAAAAAAAATCTTAAGATCTATGTCACCAATTGCTAAGTTGCATTATGTTTCTTTGGGTCATTTCTCATTCTTTGGGGAAATGGAATGAAGGCTTCAAAAACTAATGACAGGTCTGGACTGGAGGTAAACCAGGAGCCAGATGTTTATGAAACCCTGCTCTTACACACACACACACACACACACACACACACACACACACACACACACACACACACACACACACACACACACACACCCCATCCCCACCTCTGATGGAAGGAATCAGGAGTGAAGATGAAGACACAGAAGAACTGTCAGGCTCCAAAGGAGAGGGATGAACCTGTTCCCAAAGGCCCCCGGCACAGGGAAGTGGATGAGGGCTCACCTGAATCCTTCATGGGGCAGAGGGCACACTGCATCCCCCAGGCCTCTCCATACAAACAGCAGCACTCAGTGTAGGTCGTCTGCTTGCCAACAAGAGGCCGGCTACACACATACTCATCACTCAGATGTTCCCAGCACAGATCTTGGTAGACATCAGTTTCTTCTATTTGTTCTGAAAGGGAAAACATGGTTCCATGACGATCGCACTGTTATTCCTATTTCATAAACACTGCGGTGGAAGCCAGCGAGTCTCAAAGTTTCCATCTCTATTTCTAAGAGGGACTTCCAAGTAAAAGTCTGAAGCCAGCCTGGTCTTTCCACGGATCAAACCTCTGTCATCTCCAACTGGGTGTCATTCCATCAGCTGAAATTCAACCTGCCCATCGCGTTCCAATTAAATCCCTCCATCTGCAGCTTCCCATCATTAGAGAAAGCACCGCACTGTCTTCCTTCTATACCCCATAATCCCAAAGCACTGATTTCTGATTTCCCAATCTTTCCTTTTTTACATTTACTCTTCTCTCAAATCCTACCATTTCTTTCTACGTAACACTTTGCAGATTCTTGCTCTCTCACTCAGTTCATCCACCAAAGCCCTAGTAACACTTCATGCTACAGCACTCAACTCCTAACTTTCTGCCTTTCAGCTGACTTCATCCAAAGTGGTTCCTGACAGGGATGATGGATAGATCAACTATGCCAATTATGAGTGGGGCATCATCTCACTGGGGACGGAGAGGGATTCCAATCAATGGACACCAGGGGTCTCCACCACCTTGTTGGATTCCATGGTCTGTTCTGCGCAGTCTCTTCTGTGTCCTCCAGTCCAGTCAAGCAAACCCGATTATCTCATCCTGAACTCACATCTTCCTCAGTTGCCTTTGAAGGTGAAATCGGACGAACAGACACAGGACTGCCATCTGCTCAGCTGATCTATGTTGTCATCGATCAAATATGTGCAGGGTATTAAATCCCCTACATACTGATATGCATCTTATCATTTTTCTTATGATTATTCTCATTTTTAAAAAATGTTTATCTATTTTTGAGAGACAGAGACAGAGAGAGGGAACAGGGAAAGGGCAGAGAGAGAGGGAGACAGAGTCCCCAAAGCAGGCTTTGCACAGTCAGCACAGAGCTCGATGAAGGGCTCGAATTCATGAACTGTCAGATAGTGACCTGAGCTGAAGTCAGATGCTTAAGTGACTGAGCCACCCAGGCGCCCCTCCTCTCTTATTATTTTTAGCATCTCGTTTTAATTACTCCAAAAGACCCAAGGAGTCAATTTTTTTATTTCCCAATAGCTCACATTTCAGTCAAAAGGAAAACCTTGACATTTATTTGGACACAGACTTGCATCTCACATCCAGACATACCATGTGATTCAGTTGGTCGTATACATCTTTTCTCTGAAGCATCCAGGACCATTGGATGGGTACAGAAGCAGTTATAAGAGCCTTCTGTATTAACACATTGGCCATCAATACAACTACTGGGGTCTTGACATTCATCCATATCTAAAGAGAAAAAAAGTTAAAGAAAATCAACAATCAGTTGTACCTCATACACTCACCAAACTTTACACACTGCTAAAATTAGTCTAGATTCCAGAGACTGCCACATTTTAATTAACCACACATCATCATCCAAACGAGAACAGCTCTGACTATAAAAATAATAAGTTGTATTGATTGGAAAAATAATGTTTTCCTGCTGCTGCTGACATTAAAGAGAAAAAGAAAACATTTGGGAACAGGATATGCTTAGAAATTTAAGATAAAATGCCTCTTTATGATAGTTTTAAAATTATTTCCTTTTGCTATGTTTTTCTGCCTAGTGTATATGGTTTTCTGCTTAAGCCTTAAAGTCTGGGTCAGTATTTAAAAATGACTTTCACTCGCATGGTATGAGTGATGAAACAGGAGGCTCCCCAGACCAAAAGAACACTTCAGTTAAACCAGTGACCTGAATTATAATTCCACATTGAATATTAACTCTTTGCTTGAAATCTGTTCAAAAAGTAGTATGGAGACTTTTTTTATTTTCTTAAATTCTTGCTCAGAAAAATGATCCATAAATCATTTACAAGTCTTTTCAACACTTAGATGCAAAGCAATTGTTTTAACTATAGAGCATGACTTATTTTTTTCCACCTGTCTATTTTCAGAGCACCCTGTATCCTCTTTACACTTACCAAAGCACTGCAATTTGACGGGATCATAGTATGTCCCCTGCTTACAGTAGCATTCATAACCAGGCTGAGTGTTCAGACAGAAGCCATTTTTGCAGATTTCTTGCCCGAAGAGCAGGCATTCATCTGCATCTATGGGGGCAAAATGGTGGAAGAGAAGAGTGAGCTTTGGTCTTTGAGTTAAAAAGAAGAATCTAACAAATATCAGGTGTCAACTGAGTTAGATGTTATAATATTCATAGTCCAAAGAATCTTCAGATACAACAGGAGAAAATTCTTAAAGTTAAGCCTAACTCACAGAAGAAACAGAATCTGTGATATTTAGGGAACAATGTCCAAAACATTATTGGAGATCTTTTTGTAAATTCAATTTCTGAGTCGCTACCTCTTATTTGATGAAAGAGTCTATGCATTTCACAATGAAGACAACAGTATTTTCTCAAGAATAAGCCTTTTAAAAGAGGTGCCTTTCTCTAAATGTATATTTTTACCCATGAACTAGCTGGGATGAAGAAAACCGCCAGGAAGAGGTTGATGGGACCTGATGAGTCTGTCTTGGTGATAATGACCAGCTAATAAGAGCACAAGTTCTGAGGGTCCTAGCAGACCTATTTCTCCACAGAACTTGTAATGCTCACCATCTGCAAACCTCAGTTCACTCAGTGGTAAACTGGGGACAATAGGAACATCTGCCTGACAAGACTGAAACAATTAAATGAGAAAATCCACGTAGAAGATTCCACAGCCCTCAAAAAGTGTTTATCCCTTGCTTTCAATGCTATTATTATTACCATCAGTTCTAGCATTTTAGAGCAAATGTCATGTCATAAAAAAAAAAATCATAGGCTTCATAGATGAATCACTCAAAGTTACACAGCTGGAAAATGGCAAAGTCAAGTCCATAATACATAGCTGTTTGGATCTGCAACTAATATTCCAACCATTTACAGCACTGCTAAGACAGGGTGAGGAGGAACTTATTTTTATATGAAAGAGAGGGGACTTTATGGTAAAATCAGGGCTCTGTTCCATAATATGAAGTGAGATTTAACTATATCCCTGCAAAAACAAAGTATGATATTTGTGAACTTGAAAACCATTAAACACATATTACAAACCAAGGCTTTTTGTTATTTAATTGGACTGAATCACAGATTTACTTAAAAAGCACATATGGAATTTCTTATCCAGCTACTGAGTATCATGAAAACAGTAGTTCTCAAAAACGGATGGACAATAAAAATGTTTAGTCTGTTTTCCAGCCACTTAGCAGTTTCCAATATTAAACTATAAAGGGAAGAAAAAAACCCATGGTGTATATAAGAGATCATAATATCTCTATCACGGAAATGTCAAAAGTGAGTGGCTAACAAGGAAATACTCATATATTATGAGGATTAAATTTTGCCAAAATAGAGAGGCTGTGCATTTATTTCAGAATTATGGATTACTGGCATTAAATAAATAACACATATTTACTTTAGTTTTCTTCTTTTCCATTCCTTATGATGAATCTGTAGCCATTAGTCAAAGCATCTTAGCAACAATAGGATGAGCTCTAAAAAAGTCAAGAACCTTAGCTTTGTTGATGACCACAAAGACCAACATAAGGATGGTCAAAATTGTATGGTCTTAGCTTGTATTACTTATAATAAAGCTCTGGAATAAAAGCATACATTTTTTAAAATTTATCAGGCACCTCCTAGATAGAGCTTTAAGTATTTTTAGCATATTATCTCACTTAAGCCTCACAATAACCTTTGAGACATCATTCCTATCTCTGAGATAAAGAGACGGAAACTCAGAAGGGTCACATGACACCCCAAGGCCACGTGGTCTTAAGGATCCTAACTCCCAAGACAGAAGGCTGCCCAGAGCTGACAGGTGCCTTCCCCTAGAAGAATTAAAGGCTTTCTAATCATGTGGAACCCAAGCCATGCCTTCACCAGAATGGTCATATGCACACGTGTTGCAAATTCATTTCTGTTTGATGCTGACCTTTATAGTTCTCATCGCCAGTGTCAGAAGAGGATTCTCCAGTGGGGACAAAGCCTTTCCCTCTAGGACACATTTCAGTGAATTCAGCTGATTTCAAGAGAGACCAAAAAAAAAGTTATAAAAAAGAAAAAAAATAAATGTTCTCCATTAATGTGGGTCTTTAATTTTTAAGTTCAGTTTTTCTTTCTCAGATTCCATAACTTTAAGGTAACTTTTGTCATCTACTCTGGACAAATAAATTCAGTATAATCTCCAAAATTATGGATTAGGTACAAATAAGTCTAATGACTTTATAAGTTTTTACTTGTAATTAAAAAAAAAACCCTCCTAGTTCATGCACTTCTCGTTTACCCACGTTTTGACTGATGTTATGACTTACTCTTCCATTACTGTGGTTTCTAGCATTTTAAAGGTTGAACACTAAGATTCCAATCAGGCAAGATCTTAGCCTCAATATGCAAGCTCTAGCCATGGATAACAAGGGATCAGTTTTAGCCAAGAAAAGACGGGTTTTAACCTAAAAATGGAATAAAACTGAACTGCCTTTCTGCCAAAATATCATAGGGAACCTTACTGTAACAGTGTATTCTGTGATGGACTGACATTATGGTTAAGAATTCATTTTGAAGTGGGAAGAAGGGGATGGTTTCGGCTCTGAATGAAAGGCACTGCAGGGTAATCTCATCTCAGTTCCACCATAGCAGGTCCCAGTTAGTGTCATCATTTCAAGATGTCAATGCAGCAAGCAAAACGAGAACTTTCCGAGGCCCTGGACACCACAGGGCCCAACCCAAGTGTGAACACGCCGCTCTGCTGGTCCTTACCGGTCCCCACAACGGGGCAAGGGAAGATCTCACAGTTGTCTCCCCAGCCGGCACCAGACGTACAGCAGCACTCCTGTTTGGTGACGTTGGGGGCCAGCACATTATCACAGAGACTGGCATCGTTTAGGTTATAGTAGCATTCTTTCTTTTCTTCTTTGGGCTGATCTTCATCTAAGTCTAAATAGAGTGGAGAGAGTGAAAAGGGGGCCTCTGGGACACATCAGATCTGTATCACAACAGGGCAGAACACACAATGGTGAAAAGACGGACGGTATGTGTCAGCAATATTTCATTTACTCAGAACAGCCTTCTGCTTCAGGGGTGGGTCCTTTCACCTCAAGATAAAAATGCACTGGGATCCTGAATTTTGATGGATTTCTAACACACCCCAAGAGTGTAAATCTGTCAAAATCATTTTACATTAAACCAATTGCTATACTCTTGTAAATTTGGCCGTGAGATGAGTTTCCATATCTGCTTTCTTGGCAAACAGAGCCGTGCTATGTGAGCCATAACACCTACTTAAATCAATGAAAATTTTCCCCAACATTTGACCAGAGATGTGAGGGCCACACAAAAATATTTAACTCTTAGGTGGCCATTTGAATCAATAATGTTCCAATGTCTTCTGAATAGTACAAGGCAGCATACAATAACCAGGAAAACAACGCAGTAACCCAAAGTGTATAAAATAACATTTTGTAACTGAAAGTCTACTTAAATTGCTGCAAATGTAGGACTTTGAATGAAATAATAAGTGCCAGCTAAACCTTGAGGTAGAATTTCAAGGCTCAGTTCTAGTCCTGGCTCATGTGTGTTCTAGAGTAAAATATTTTCCAACAGACTCGGTTTAACCCTCTGTGATAAGAGACAAAGTGATATGAGAGAATACAAACAAAGAGAACAAAATTCACCTACTTTCAGATAAGACTATATATGATTCAATCCCATTAGACTTATAGTGCTTTTATTGTGCTTTTAAAAAGTGCTTAATATTTTGGGGGTGCCTGGGTGGCTCCATTGGTTAGGTCTGACTCTTGATTTCGGAGTCATAATTTCAGGTCATAATCTCACAGTTCGTGGGTTCGAGCCCCGCATCTGGTTGTGTGCTGACAGTGTGGAGTCTGCTTGGGATTCTTTCTCCCTCTCTCTCTGTGCCCCTCCCTCACCCTCTCTCTCAAACTAAATCAATAAGACTTAAAAAAAAGATTAATATTTTGAGACTAGGCTTGTAAAGTGGTCTAATCGCTTCTCAACTATACGTATAGAGTTCAATTACTGCTTACAATCCAGTTAGGACTTATTAATAGACTCTATTTTATGCTATCTCAAATAAAAAGTTGACTACTACCATGACAATTAGATTAATTCCAATGAAGAAACTACAAGAAAAAAGGAGAACATTTACCAGTGATAAGACCTGAATGTCAACACCTACCTTTGTTTTGCAGTATTGTGTAATTAATTAGGAAAGTTTAACGAGTTATTTACACAATAGTTTCCTATATATTTATTTTGGCAGGGTCAGGTTGACTGTGAAGACTAGATTAATATGCCACTTAGGAAAAGTGTCCTTAAAATAGAAATTCATACAATTCTATCAGAAGAGATAGTACCCTTTCTTTCCTCCTAGGGCAAGGAAAACAAGCAAAATGGCAAACAAAACTCTGGTGTATACATTACTCTCAAAATACAGAACATCAATGAAAATGTACAAGATCCCTTTCAACTTGATTCTGACTAACTGTTAGATCATTCTATCTTTGACATAACTCAGTCTGGATTCTAAGTTAGTGTTAATAGCTGATGACAAATTCCAACCTTGAATATACGCCCTAGAAAAAGCAGAATTGCCAATTTCTACAACAGATTATGAAGTGATTTTAGATCACTTCCTTGGATGTGAAATCAGATAAAACCTGCCACAGCCCTCATCTCTTCTAGCTTTCAAGTGTGCAGAAGACAGAAATGTGTTGTGCCCACATGGAGAGAGCAGACAACCACCACGTCCTTCTCTTTAGGGAGGGCTCCAAGCTCTTATGAACAGAATTATTTGGGAAAAGTAAGGGCATTTAAAGTTATTATTAAAATCAACCACGAGCCCTGCAGAAAAATTTATAACCTTTCCCCCAACATTTTTAAATTAATTGACAGCCCATTACTAATAATTTTGCTCATTTTATTCAGCTAACCTAAAAGTACAGCTCTTAATGTATACATTTAGAAATACAAATCAAATCAGCAAGTGGCTTGTCAATCAAATTTATAGTCTGTGCTAAGACAGGGCTGAATAACTGTTTTATTTTTGTGTTAGAAGTTGTAAGTATGTCATGGGATTTCTCACAAGATGGAATATTATACAGTAGAGCATCATGAAAAATGCTATATTCCTTGGTAATCAGACACCAGAGGCTTCTGTAGAAGTCAAAAACTTTCATTATCTATACATATACCTATATATAATATAGATATATATACACGGCCTGTTTTCTACAATGTTTGTTATACTCATAGTACAGAAACTAAGAAAAAAATTATCGTTGCTTTCCTTTTTTTTTTTTTTTTTGGAAGGAAACTCACAAGTTTTTGCATAAGGGAGACAACCAGTAACATCATTCTATTATTCAGGTTTGACATTGGTTGTTACAAGGTTTGTTTTTTCTCCAAGCAGTTTGAACGCTCAATGTTTATACAGCTGAAATTGGGGGTTAGTCAGGCGCTCATCCGTGTTTGGAAAGAGATGCAAATTCTTTTCGAAAAACCAGTCCACAAAGGTCGTTCCATAAAAAAACAGCAATTTCCCTATCTTTCTAACCTTTAAATACTTAACTTCCTAGAGCATTTTTCCACCGGGGGGGAAACTCATCAGTAAACACAATGCAAGGTGTTTTCCTTAAAGAATCTCTATATGAGTTCAGGTCACTTGCTGCCATGGGAAGAATGGTTCCATTGCAAAGTAATTTTAAGAGATCTAATCAATGGATATTAAAGTGCCAGGCATTAAAAACAATACATTTTATTTCTCTTAAAGATTTTATGAAGAAAATGATTAGCCATACTACATACTAATGCCATGGACTTCTAAGAAATATATTACCTCTCCTCTGGTATCTTTGGATTTGATTTTTCAATTTTATTAGGAGGTTGGCATAACATCTATATATAAACAACAATTTGCATAGTCTAATCCTAGGGTATGGATGGTGATAAGAAATGAGTTTCTGGAAGTTTTATACATGTTCCTGTATCAATTTTGAGAGGCCCTTTCTTGTGATCCACAGAGTAACTCCATGAAACAGTATGTGCAGTTTACAAAGATCTTTCCTTTCCAGCAGAGACAATTTAGGTTGGGTCCAATGTCTCATGCCTATTGCTTCCCCAAATCTCTTCTATGGGCTCAGCTTCTTAGAATCTCAACTAGCTTGAGTTTTTTAAATTTATTTTTTCATTTCTTTGAGACAAATGTGGAGGAGATAGCAGATAATCCTTGCTGGTGTAGAGTTTAGCTACAAGGTCACATACGGTACAGCCTCTTGCTCTGAACAGAAAGTCAGGGGCTGAGTCATACGGTTCCACTTATGAAGAGCACTTTCTAGAAACATATCTCTTGATTCCTAAGAAGAGGATGTGTTCACTTCTAGGTTGGTTTCCTTCTTTGGTCTCATCTTAGGCTTGCTGTTAGGTTGAGGAAATCTGGAACATTTTTCTAATTAAAGTAGACACAAACATTCTAAATGAGCCCTTGTCTTTGCTTTCAGTTTCCATTTGCAATGTACTCTGAAGGCCTTTATGAGCTAATCTTCACACCTTTCTGGGACATTAAGACAATGACCAAAGGGTAACATAACAAACACCTGTGAGCAAACAATGCCTCCAAATAACAACACCTGCCAGAGTCCTGAAAAAAGGCGTCAATTTATAAAACTCTAACCATGATAATGTTCAGTAAATTACTTTCAACACAATCATTCACGAAGCTTTATTGCCTTTATTTTAAAATCACCATAGGCACTAATGTTTTAAACCAACTCATGTTTTTAAATTTTTATTATTTTTTAAATATTAATTTTGAGAGAGAGAGAAAGAGCACGAGCAGGGGAGAAGCAGAGAGAGAGAGAGAGTGAGAGAGAGGGAGCCCAAGAGAGAACCAGAATTCTACACAGGCTCCAAGCTCTGAGCTATGAGTCCAGAGGCCAGTACCTGAGCCAAAATCAGACACTTAACCGACTGTGCCACCCAGGCCCCTCAACTCATGTCTTTTATGAGAAAAGAATTTCTAGGGTAATATTCTGAGAAGGAATAAAAGAGAACCTGGAAATTCATATATTTTCCTTTTTCCTAGTTTTCTCAAAGACTTGAAAGATGAGAAGCGTGTGTGTGTGTGTAAGTTTATTCGAGAGGAAGAAGAACACGAGAAGGAGTGTGAGAACAAGTGTTGAGTGGGGGAGGGGCAGAGAAGAAGGGAGAGAGAGAATCCCAAGTAGGCTCTGCACTGTCAGCACACAGCCCGAAGTGAAACTCAACCCCACGAACCATGAGACCATGACCTGAGCCGAAATCAAGAGTCAGGAGCTTTAAGAGAGTGAGTCACCCAGATACCCCAAAGGTGTGTGTGTTTTAGGTGGAATTCAGGAGAGAGCTGTTGGTGAATTTCAGAAAACAAGCACTGCCAACAGGAGTGGGCTGAACAGGAACTGGACACCGGGAACATCAGGACAAGACATGGGCGAAAGAGGCGGCCCCTGAAAGCTGAAGGATGTTCCGAGGTGAAAGAAAAACAGGTGTGACATGCAGAGATGTGTGAGCAGGTGGCGCCCGTGGAGACAGAGGAGAGACAGGATGTCACAGCAGCAAGATTTGCGGCAAAACGCTGTCACATGTACATCGCGAGGGCCCGTAAAGATGACTGGGACAGAAACGTCATAACTGACATGACCGTAAAATATCGGGAAATGCTTAAAAGGAAATGTACAACCCCCTCCTCTTCAGGCCATATTTATAGCAAATGTGAGGGCCCCAAATTATTTCTGTGGCAACAGCGGGGGCGTCTCCTGTCGTCTCAAGAACATGAAACAGCTCACATCCAGTTTGAGTCCCATTGGGATCAATTGCCATCAGTTCACTCAAACACGGACATCTCCTTAAAAACTCAGATATTATTTTACATACCATAATAGCAAGTAAAAACTTTCATGAAAGTAAAACCACGGTTTGGTAATTAGCAAATTCTTCTATGTTCTCCGAATGTGGGAAGAAACCTGATCCAACTTTTTACCTGCCCCCCCCCCAACAAACGAGCATGTTTTCCTTAGCCTTACCTACATTTATAGTATAGATCCATTACAAATACACAGTAAGACCTCAGGAGTTTTATGGCATTTTACAATGTTTGCCTTTTCAGTACTGTGGCTGTCTTTTTTTTTTTCCTATAGAAGGTCTTTTTTTCTAATCAGAAATTATTTTCAAAAAACTCTCTCAATGTTAATTTATTTTACAGGTTAACTAAACACATTAAATGTAAGGCCAAATGTAACAGTTGAATGATATTATATGTGGTTTCCTGCCTTTAAAAAAGTATGTACCTACATAAAAACCTGTAGAGGACCTCTCTAAGACGAGAACAAGAATGCTCTTTGAGTTCAATTGTCAGAATCATGAGGATGATTTACATGTGTCCCTTGACAACAGGGAAACCCTTTTATTCTTCTGTTCTACTTGGTATTTAACCAAAGCATATGAAGGAACCACCCCCATTACAAGTATACAAGTATAAAGAGATAATTCCTCATTCAAGTGTGGCCCCCATTCTATCTCCAATAAAATGAATCATTACTTTAATTCTACAGGACTAGGTGGGAATGAGACAGTGAAATACAGAAGGGATACATTCTCAAAAGTCGAGAGGCAATTTGATTCACGAGTTACTGAGTGTCTGGCACAGGCGAGGCAGTGAGCCAGCTTACAGGGGATGCAAAGATGAATAAGGCAGAATATTAAGGGTCCTACCACCATGCCAATGGCTTTGGACTTCATGGTGTAAGCAGCTGAAACTTGTGATGAGCACTGAGTGTTGTATGTGGGTGATGAATCACTAAATTCTACACCTGACACTAGGTGTTGCACTGAGTGTTAATGAACTGGAATTTAAATAAAATCTTGAAAAATAAAAGTAAAACCAGACTCATGTTTTGAAAACATCAACTGTGGCAACAGCAAGGAACAGGAATCAATGGAAGAGGCTGGAAGGAAGCTACTGCCACGGTCCAGGTAAGAAATGTTGAAGGACTGGCTCAGGGCAGTGGTAACACAGGAGCAGGGAGAGCTCTAAAGAAGACTGTTCAGGTAGAAGTGACAGAATGTTCTGGAGGCTTGGATGAATGGGGAGAAAAATGAAGGTATGATGTCAGGACTTCTGGTACAGATGTTTGGCAATTAATGAGTGAACACAGGTTAGAGAAGGGATGGTAATGAATTTGGTTTTGGGATAATTTCAGGCAGATACACTGACAAGACATCCTGGAAGAAAGACCCAAAAATAGGCAGCTGGAAATAGAAGTTTGGCTCTAAGGACAGAGGTGGAGGCAGAAGATATAACTTGGCAGTCTGTATCATGTAAGTAAGAGCTGACTCAGAAGAGGATTAAATATCCCAAAGAGAAGGATAGAGAGTAAAAAGAGCCCTAAACATGCAACTCCCCGGGACACTATTATTTAAGGAATGGGCAGCGGAAAAAGAGTCTGAAAACAAGAAAGAACAAGACCAGACCAAAAGGGAGGAGGATGGGGGAAGAGAATGTCCGAAATCAATCAAAGGGAACGCCGGGGGAGGGAAGATGGGAAAACACTGCCAGGTGTTTCATGAGAAGGACTGAGCAGTGAGATGAAGGGCTTCAGCGTGTAGGCACTCTCTGCTGACCCAAGGGAAAGATGCTTCACGTAGACGAGCCTGAGGGCCCTTGGATCAAACGAGGGACAGTTTTGTGGAGGTAGGTGGAGCCTAGATGTCCCCATCAAAGAATCTGGAGGCCACCATGGTGACAGAGATTAGTGGTGCCACTGCGGGGAATTTTCGTTTTTGATATATTTTTGTATTTGCCAATTTTCTGAGAAGAATACGCATTGTTTTAAATAAAATAACATGCATTATTTTTTTAAAGAAGGAAGCCAATTAAAAAATGTTTATTTATTTATTTTGAGAGAGAGATGGAAAGAGCCTGAGCAGGGGAGGGGGAGAGCGAGAGAAGGGGAATGAGAATCTCAAGCAGTCTCTGTACACCTGATGCAGAACCCAACACAGGGCCCGATCCCATGAACTGTTAGATCATGACCTGAGCCAAAATCAAGAGCCGGACCGACTGAGCCACCCAGGTGCCCCAGGAAGCCAATTTTTAGAGGCTGGAGTCATGGCGTCCTTGGCCTTCAAAAGTGGAATGGCAAAGTGGAAAAGATCCCAGGGTTGGGTTCCCACATAACATTAGCTGTGGGACCTTCCCTAAGGAGGACATTTAGAGCTGCTTCTTGGGCCTTGGCTTCCTGACAGGTAAATACAGGAGCTGGGCTAGAAAACCATGTAAGTGCTTCCTAGTTGTAGAAGCCTAGACCGTACCGTGTGATGTGAGAATAAACTCTCAGATACATTCGAGAAAAATGAACATTTAAGAAAATGCTGCAATAAACTGCATAAAGAACAATTCTTTTATGATGCAAATAATCACGCCAGTTTATGTTGTATAATTTCTGATCTCGTTTGTTTTTCTTCAAGTGAGGAACACCTGCCTCGATGATACCATGTATCTTTTTGTGTTTTCCTTATACCTTCTGTTTTAAAAATAAACTCAGTTAAACTCAGTTCACAGTCTCCACTGTGCACCAATCGAGACAGAGAGCAGCATTTTGTGGGTAAGGCTTGAAGGCTGCAATTGCCAAGACCACATATTTACTGCTTCGTTTAGAATGCCTGAGGACATAAAGTTTTATGGAGCAATTATCACAGGCACTGAGGAAATAAAAGCATCAGGCTATATTTCATATCCATACCCTCTTCCATGTGATGAGCGGCACAGACAGTTTTTAGTTCTTTCTATTGCAGGTGCTTTCAGGCAATGGATGGCAATGTAAATCAGTGGCCAAAGGCCCAGGCAGTGAAAACCATTAGACTGATCTAAAAAATATTAGGTGGGAGCCAAGTAGTAGTTTAGAAACAAAAATCAAAGGACATTAAAATTCAAAGGTACCTTAAAGGCCACCTGGTACAATTTCTTGCTGGGAAGTGGGTGTCCTTCTGCCAGTGGGTACCCCACCTGTTCAGGGATACCTTCAGGGAAACATCCGTAACTTCATGGCCATTACCTATCCCTAACTATTGGAAAATTCTGCACACTGATCTGAAAGCTGCCTTCCTGACATCCCCCCCGCCTTGGCTCCAGGTCTGTCCTCAGTACGATACCACTGTGGACTATGCTACTGCTCACTGGTGGCATACTTCTGTCCTGGGGAAATTTTACAGCTTAGTAAGAGTGTGACAACCTATCTTGCAAATTCATCTTCCCTTTCCAAATTACTTTTCAGGAAGGATGAGATTGGAGCTGTTGATCTACCATGTATACAGTGAAATGAATCTGAATCTTTGTTTAAAAACTCTTTAAATTTGGTATAAGAAGTTTCGTTCTGTGCAAAGGCAGATCCTTTGATTGGAATAGGATACAGACTCTTTTAATTGGCCTCCATTTAACCAACGTGTTGTGCTAACCCATATTCTCCTGCCCTCAAAAAGCACACTGGCCTGTGCCCACAGCAGGTGGAATGCTCCCGCTCTCACATGCTGAGCAGTACGATGACCGAGACTCAGCTGTGTTATTCTCAAACATTCTGTGCCAGTGTATTAATTATTGTAATTACATAAACAGCATATACACCAAGAAGGTATGAATTGAGAAGAGTTGTTTACAGAACAAGTTAAAGGTTCAGTAAGACTAAAGTTGATTCAGTCAATGGAATGCTATCAAATTAGGTGTGGATAAGACCACCGTAGGGGCGCCTGAGTGGCTCAGTGGTTAAGCGTCCGACTTCGGCTCAGGTCATGATCTTCCGGTTTGTGAGTTTGAGCCCTACGTCAGGCTCTGTGCTGACAGCTCAGAGCCTGCAGCTACTTCAGATTCTGTGTCTCCCTCTCTCTTCTCCCTCCCCTACTCATGCTCTGTGTCTCAAAAATAAACATTAAAAAGACAACTGTACAAAAATTTAGCAAAATGATAAAAATCTAGAGCAATTTTATACTCACGTACCTGGCAAAGGCCTTTAAATTCTTCCTCCCTTTAAAGTAGGTGGTGGAGATCATGCCTAATGTAGTTTATGCAAAACAAGACATGCAGGGCTCTTAAGAGAGGACTTCTACTCAAAATAAGGCCTTGGCCCACCTTCAACAGTTGGCAAATGAATGTACCTTTATATGCTTTAAGTTAAAATTTAAATATTTAGAAACTATATTATTGTTTTCAGGATTCCTGGCTTCAATCGCCTTTTCAAACAGCAGGTCAATTATTGGCACTGATGAAGTTGGGCTGAGAAGTATGTTCCTGCAGTTTATAGCTGGTCTGCCTCTCAGGACCCTGAGAGAGAATCGCTCAGATGAAGAAGATGTCATTACAGACAATCTTAAGACTGCATATAATCAGTTGAAGTTTGCCAAGAACTATGCAAATTGAGGTATGGTAGTCAGAGCTGCCAGGAACAATATAAATTAGTCAGATTATACTGACATGGACCAATAAAAACAACTGGCTATGCACAGTATTTAGCAGAAGCCAGGGAAAATATGTAAGAAACCATAAATGAAAAGATTAGATACAAAGAGGAAGGAGAAACTATGTATCTATTGGCAGATTTATGGAGCTGAGTATTCAAAAAGAAGTTCTTTCAAAATGCAGGACAGTACTTAGTGAACTCTGACTGAAAGAATTTTCCAGAAAGAGTCAGTCAGTCAGTGAGAGAGCAAGGACACTAAGGGAGGAAAAAAGACAAAGCAAATGTTAGGGACTTTATTACAGAAAAGCTTAAAAATAGGAGATGAGGAACAAGGCTTACAAAACGAATCACTATAAAATTTTAAGGAGCAGTTTAAACATTTTTTTTTTTCAAGTTTCTTTACATATTCTGAGAGAGAGAGAAAGAAGGTAGAGAGAGAGGGAGAGAGAGAGAATCCAAAGGAGGCCCCACACTATCAGCGCAGAGCCTGACGCAGGCCTCGAGCCCATAAACTGTGAGATCATGACCTAAGCCAAACTCATGCTCAACCAACTGAACCATTCAGGCTCCCCTAAGAAGCCGTTTATAATGAACTACACCAGTTCACCAAATATGGTTCAGATGGGCTCACGATCTTAGTAAGGTACTATTAATCTCCAAAAAAAGAAAAGAACAAACTTTAGGATCCCAGACATTTACCTAAACTCAATCTATGTGAAGTGAATGAACCACTCCTTGATGTTGCTAAAACATTCCAGCAAAAAAATACCTATCTAGGAAAAAAATAGTTAAAAAGTCTACCATTTCAGAACAGATCATAAAAGGATGAGAAAGAGATATCACTTAAGTAGTTGGATTATAGCTTATAATTTTAATACTTCATATAGTACTTTGCCATTAACCAAGGCCTTTTACATATAGGATTTTTTTTAAAAATCATATAATTTTGTGAGGTAAATAAAACCCTTCTATTTTACAAGTGAGAAAACCAAAACTCATAAATGTGGAATGATATGCCCAAGCTTACACAGCTGGAAAACAGCAGACCACCATGGTCATTCCTATTTAAGTATTACAAGAAGTTTGGAAAATGAAGGAAAAGACTAAAATTTCCATTAATTCCAATGATTATCTTTAAAAAAAAGTTTTAGGTTTTATTTATTTTTGAGAGCAAGAGAGATAGAGTAAGAGCAGGGAAGGGCAGACAGAGAGAGAGAGACACACAGAATCTGAAGCAGGCTCCAGGGTCTGAGCTGTCAGCACAGAGCCCGATGCAGGCCCTGAACTCACAGACCATGAGATCGTGACCTGAGCTGTAGTCTGATGCTTAACTGGCTGAACCACCCAGGTGCTCCTCGAATTATTATCTTTTTTATGTGTCCTCTTCTTCCCTCGCACCACAGACTGTAATCAATGGAACCGTCCATTTTGTGACTTAGCATTGTCTTATATGCATTTATCTATACTACCTATTGTTCATAGGAATCATTTAATGAGTGTATGATATGGTGACGTGAATTATTTTAGTCAAATACTATTAATACTATAATAATAATAATAGTACAATACTGTAATATTTTAGTCAAATATCATACATTCACCATAATACTATGGGTGAGGTCCTCCTTTATGGAACCAAAGACAAATAAGAAAAAGATGGCTACTTAACCAATCACATTATGGGCCAGCCAGGTTTTTGACTGTGTGTTTGTTTTTGCTATTTTAGGAACAACTAAGATGAAAAGCCTTTTCTCTACGGCTCATGTGTCACAATGGTGGCCAGTGGAATGAGGAATAACCACTCCCTCCAGTAATACTTCACTTCTTCCCCTTCATAGACACTGTTTTTTAATTACACACTGTATTGTTTTTTCATGTAATTCTGTAATTCTGCACCCTCCCTTTCTATATCAAGTAATTAAGAAGAACATGTGTAGGTGAAGACAGTTTTTAAATTTCATTCCCTATGACTTGCAAAGATGGTTATTTCATCTACAACAAGTGTACCCTGTTGAGAAGCAGGGAGAGCTCTCTTAGAAGCATGGATAAAATCAACCGAGATTGAGCAAGAAAGTCAAATGGCCAATGTTTCATTTTATTTGGCTCTCAAATGATCATATGGTCTTTTGCTTTCCTTAAAATACAACCAGGCTATAGCTACATGGCACAAGCTAAGAGAGTGATCTGGAAGTTGATTAATTTATCTGGAAAACCATCAGCTCTCCATTTCAATTCATGCCCTGATGACAAAGACTAAATCAAATTTTAAGCAAATGCAAACACAGCCACTCTCTGGGCCAATTTCTGAAAAAAACACCTTAAGTATTCCAAGTGGAAGTCTTTGTAGATCCTACGAGGCCTATATGTTGCTTTTAATTTAGAGAAGTGTCAAGACACGTTTCTCTGAGGGCCAAGAAAGAAAGATTATGCAACCTAACGAGATGAATCCATATTAAACCCTGAGTTGATGGCTCTGAGTTTTAAGCAATTCCCAGTGAATGTTCTCATCGTTTTGGATCCTTCACCCTACACATGGCGTCTCTGGGTTGGAAAGCACAAGAGAGGCCATCTAGCTCAAAAAGTCATCACTGACCACATCCTAATTCACTGATATGGCAGGCTCGGAGAAAGCATGGAAGCTTCCAGCGACAGCAGTGTGCCAGAACATTCGGCTATTTTTTACCTCACTCCCAGAGTGTCTGGCCCAAACCTGTGTAGGTACAAGTCCCCAAGAGGAGCCACTGTGACTTACCTTCTGAGGCCCGGGAGCGGCACTGCCCGGTCATGGGGCTATATTCCTGGTTCTCATCAGCACACACACATAGGAAGGACCCTTCCACGTTTTCACAGAAGGCTTCACCACACACCCCACTGAGCAGCTCGCATTCGTTCACATCTGGAAAAGGGAGCACAGATCAAGTCAGAGGTGTGCCTCACTCCTGACAGCTCTGTTTTACCAGCTGTGCCAGGGCTAGTGGTGGCCTCTGGTCACAAATGGTCCCCAGGAAGCAATCAAACCCTTCTATTATTCTGGGGAAGGGGCTCCTGACGGCTAGGCTGCACACTTTGGATTTGTGTAAAAGGACCATGAAAACACAAAGCTTCCAAATTCCAATTCCTCTTTAAAGGAATCAAGCATCACACGTACACTCTGACCATTTAACTTTCTCTTCCTTGATTTTTTGACATAATGTGGTCTTAAATAACATGGCAATGTACTCTCAGTTTTAAATTCAAGGAAAATTAGCAAAACTGGCACTTGAGAAATAACATTTCTTTCATTCATTAAAAAAAATTGCTTTAAATCTGCTCATATAACTGAAAATACAGTTCTCTAGCTGCCAAAATGCCCATAATTTTACAACTAGAATTCAGGATGTGTATCCCTTTGGGGAATAAAGGAAAGACCCCTGTAAATATTTGCCAGTGTACATTAATCATTAGCATGCCAATAACTTATCACTGACTGCACCTTTAAAAATTCTGTGGGTGTTCCACAGTGTAATTTCTATTTTGCTAAGTGTTTTTCATCTGTACTTTATACTTAATTAAAACACAGTCCAGGAATCTACTAATGAGTACATTTTATTCAATATTATACAAACACAGAGCCCTAAAAAAGGCTGATCCTAATGTTCAACCTTGCCCAATACTACCTTTTACCTGGTCTCCTTCAAAGAAATGTTATTAATGAATGCCCAGTTCAACAAAGTACCTGACTTGACATCTGAAATGCTCATGTATTTTATGCATTAAACATGTACAAACATCAGCTTTTATGAGCGCATTCTGAGATGGTTTATACAAAGTTAAATATTTGAGCAATTACCCAAATCATTCAGGGGAAAAAAATCTTATTTTTACCTGCTATACTCAGTTAATTGGACAAAAAGTTTATGTATCTTGACTTATTTGGATAATTACCTCAGTTTTCCATTTCACTTTGTATATAAACAGATATAAACCTAATAAGCTGGGTTTTGCTTATGAAAAGGTATTATAACATGAAGGAAAGCAGAGAGTTGGCATATTTAATCAACCCAGACAGTCATAATTTAGACCAGAAAAACTGACTTCAGAAATGTGCCAGTTCATATTTATCAATTTGGTAAATGTCAAATAGAACTTTCTACTTTCTAACTTACATTCTTTACATGACTATTGACATCTCTCCCACCAGGGTAAATTTACTCAATCCAAAACTATTTTCTAATTTATGCCTATGGGCCAGGTACTGGGGGAAATGATGGCCCAACTCCTGTCTTCATGGAGCTTAGAGTCAAGTCAGGGAAATCAACCATATCATCTCACAGGCCACAACAGATGGAGCAGCAGACTTTAGGTGAAGGGGTGGGTTAGGGAAGAGATATAGGAGCCAAGTTCCAACTGAAGGATGAGTATGTCAGCAGAGCTAGCAGGGGGCTGGGGAAGTGGGGGTGCAGGCAGGGTCCAAGCAGAGGAAACAGCATGGCCAAATTTTGGTTTCAGGGCTGATTCAACTCTTAAATTCTACACAACATCCAGCATGAATAGGCGCTCAGTTAATATTCTTGAGAGTGAATGAGCAAATAAAATGACACTTATGGAGCCCAATGAAATGACAACAAATATTCCTCCTCTAATGGCAGTGTTTTGTGGGCTAAAACAAAATGTCAAGATGGGTTCAGTGGGCTCATCTGACTGGTTCGAAGTGAACATTAGTTGGGGGCTCAGGAGCTGCACAGTCAGTGGTCCAACACCTGATATCTCATCAGGTAACAGTTAAAATTTACTGTGCACACACAAGAGGCCAAACATTAGTCCCAGGCAGGGGAGAGAGGCAGACAAGGTTCTCAACCATAGGATCTTGTGGTCTTGGAGAAGATGGCTAAGGCAGTATACAAAGACAATTCCCCCAAAGTGTGTAGGTACCATGTGTCTGCCAAAAGTATGCTGGAAGCAGAGGGAGGGGTCAGAGCTGAGCTAGAGAAAGACAATGGAGCAGGGACAGTGTCTGGGAGGAGAGCAGAAGCATCTTCAGGAGTAAGTAGGATGAGCCCCCGGCTCAGGCAAGGGGAGGTCGGGAGGGGCACACAACAGCCCAGTGACTTCACAGCTGCGAGAACAACCACGAGCAGTTGTAAAAGGTGCGAAGGAGGTGGTGAGGCTGAGAAGTGGGAGCCAGATCACATGACCTGTGTACTCAAAATATTTAGACAATTTTTATTGGCTGTATTTTAGCGCAAAGGGGATTAAAGCCAGTGTCGGAACTAGCAATTATGACGGTGTTGGTTTGAAAGCAGTGACTGCTCAAGTGAGCGATTTCATCACTAAACCTCCAAATTGATTTTGCTTTCCCCATTTAATCTGGACAGGAAATGAATTAGTGCTTTGAATTGCAGATGTTCAAACTAAGAAGTTGCTGACTCTTCCTCAGACGTTATCTGCTGTGAAGAGAACAGAGTAAGGGTAAAGAAAATGCCCGGTTGTCTGTAATGTTCTGAATTTAACCTTTCTTCTTTCTCATTTAATGGCTCTCATTGCAAATGTTTCCCAATGAATGCTATTTAAAGAAATCAGAGCTGGGGTGCCTGGGTGGCTGCGTCGGCTAACTGCAGCTCAGGTCATGATCTCATGGTTTGTGGGTTTGAGCCCTGTGTCAGGCTCTGTGCTGAATGCTTGCTCAGAGTCTGGAGCCTGCTTCAGATTCTGTGTTTCCTCCTCTCTCTGCCCCTCGCCAGTTCGCGCTTTGTCTCACTGTCTCTCAAAAATAAATAAATGTAAAAAAAAAACCCTTTTTTAATTACAAAAAAAAAAAGAAATCAGAGCTGATCAGAAAATGAAATACGAAATATGGTGTCTATATGAGCATGGGCTGGACCCTGTTCTAGGACATCTGATGATATTCAAGATTCCTTCCAGCTCTGTCAGTCCCAGGCAGACTGAAGAAATATAGTTGCACGACCCAAAGCATCATTTTACGGGTGTCATTCCTGGAAAATGAAACTCTTGCCAACACTTTGCCTTAAATGCACTGCCTCGGGAGGTACATCTTGAAGACAGACAAGCTACACCACACACCAGACTATTTCCTGTGCAGAAGGGACTCTTCCAGAAGGGCTCCGTACCCGCAGCTCAGAGTCTCAACACATGTTCTCTTTTTTAATATACGTGAAATTCCAAGTTCTGCTTCTCTAGTTCTTAATGTCCTGAGCAATTTCAGAAGCCATCCTTCTGCCAAGCCCCAAACTGTGTGACAAAATCAAATGATGAATTTTGCTCAAATTACCTTGTTTATTACAACCTCTCCTGCTGGTGATTACATTTCATTGGGGGAGACGGAATGTGAAACACGTTGGGGAAAGAAATCTAAAAACTCACCCACACACCCTTGCCCATCCTGTGGGGCCTGAAAGCCCTGATAACAGAGGCAGCGGAAGGAGCCAGCCGTATTGTCACAAAACCCGTGACTGTCACAAACAGTGTTGTTTACACATTCATCAATATCTGCAAAAAAGACATTTGACATCAGACACAAAACACAGACTGACAAACACCAGATATTAATGGAGAGACAGAGGCGCTCAACATACCCCGGTTAGCATGAGATGATCGTGTTTACACAGAATGAACTTCTAAAACATTTTACATGTCAATAAAATGTTTTCATGAAAACATCTTCATAGACAAATGTTGGGCTCTGTGAGAAAACATTTACTTTTCCCCAGGAAATGTTTTCAAATGGAAATGACTGCTATAATTGCCATGATCAGTATTTTCTACATGTTTTCTATCCTTTATTTTCAAGAAGAGAATACTCCCCTGCAGGGGAAAGGTGTGAAAGTGTGGTCACCTTTTTGGATCGCGGCCCACATTCACACTTCTATCTGCAGAGGTGGAGGTCCAACAGAAGCCCTGACTTGCCTGGCTATTGTTCACTCAACCCTAGAGATGACCTTGGTCAAGTCTCAACAGCATTCCCAGGAAGGGAGGAGCGATGGAGAGGGGGTAAGGAGGAAGAGGAGGAGGAGGCAGGGGTGGGGCGGGGGAGAGGGAGACAGACAATCTGATGAGTTCAGCAGCCTAACCAGCCAGTCTTATTCACAAGAGAAGATTTCCCGTCACCAAGTTAGAGTCATTTAAGGTCCTAAACGTCGATGCTGCTCCAACTGACTAGCGGTGGCCGACTTGTAAATTCATTGTGTTCTCTATAAACATGATAGAAAGTGGTCCTGAGCCTTTCTTTCCCCAATAAAAATGTTCTCATAAAAGTGATGTCTCAATTACAGATTTACAAACAGACTTTCAGATACACTTCTTTATCATTACAGTGACTAATTTACTTCTTTTCGTTCTCATCTGCCTTCTCCTTCTTACTGGCGCAATGCATGCTAAAACTTGTTGGGTTCTGTCCTCTCTGCCTCTGGATTACACGGTCCTAAAATACAGGCTTTTGGAGAAACAATTAAGAAAATGCAATTACTTCATCCAAATACATGGGAACATAGCAAATGATTTTAAAAAATGACAAGTAGCCCTTGACAGAATTTAGTTTGGAGGAGCTAAAAACACTGACCTTTCCTCTTTCTCACTTTTCTTTAAAGTTTCATTTATTTAAATAATCTCCACACTCAACATGGGGCTTGAACTCATGACCCTGAGATCAAGAGTTGTGCATTCTTCCAATGAGCCAGCCAGGCGCCCCTGCTCTTTCTAAATTTGTTAACGCTGAGTCAAATGTTCTAGAAGAGAGAGATGAATGCAATAATTATTTGGTGGCTGTCTCATCTCCCTCCCTAATTCTCCAACATAATGAAGCATAAGGTCAGAGACTGGCTCACTTTTGAATTGTAAAAACCGAGTGCCTACCCACTTTTCCTAATTTTCTCAATGCAAACAGAGCTGTCCCTTCTCCTTTCAAGGCCAAAGCTCCTTCTCCAGCCCCTTACCAGTCTCTCCTCCTCTAGTCCTCCCTGTTCATTCTTCTCTAGCATCCTCAGTTCCTCCTCCCCTCACCGACTACAAAAATGTTAACATTTCAAAAAAAAAAAAATCAGGTTAAAATCTCTTGGAAAAGCATTCACTTACCAATGACGTCACCTACTGTGCTTTTCCGTTCATTCTATTGTTGCAAAATGTCTCACAAGTACTATCTACACGCACTGCTTTTGTTCCTCACATATCTTATCAGCAAAAAGAAACTACAGTAACCAAACTACTACTAGTAACATTGGTATACTCCTAAATTTACTGTGACGACTCAACAAAATAATGTGTATGAAGTGCTTATAACCTTGCCTGGCATGTGACTATACAGACCATACAGGCCAACCATTATTATTACTATTATTTCTCCTCCTCTTCCTTCATGACCTGCAAACTCACTTTCTTCCTCTTTATTCCAAGAAACTCCTCTGAGAAAGGCCACCAATGGCTGACCTATCAGTAAATTTGACGGTCATTTTCCAGTCAGTCATCACCATTATCCTTGATTTCCAAGGCTGGCCAACTGCCGCCTTCAACTGTCTCTTTCCATATCCCACAATAGAATATTATTCTTGTTCGACTTTAAAACTTTTTTAATATTTATTTTTGAGAGAGAGAGAGACAGACAGAGCATGAATGGGGGAGGGGTAGAGAGAGAGGGAGACACAGAATCTGAAGCAGGCTCCAGGCTCTGAGCTGTCAGCACACAGTCTGACATGGGGCATGAACTCATGAACTGTGAGATCATGACCTAAGCCAAAGTTGGACGCTTAAACTGACAGAGCCATTCGGGCGCCCCAATTCTTGTTTGACTTTTAACCGCTTTGGCCAGCCCTTACCCATTCACAGCCTAGAGGTGGGTCTGCCAGGGCTTGGGTCTCCCTAGGACCTGCTGCTTCCTCAGTGCTGCTTCATTCCACCCTTTCTACACAATGTGGACTTCAATTACCACTGTCCTCAGAAGGAATCCCATAGCTAAATCTCCAGCCAGAAGATCCTGCTTCTTCTTAATCATTCCCATTTCATCTTCTGGTATTATCTCAAACTTATCAAGCCCAAAACCAAATTCACCGTAGTCCTCCTAAATGACACTTCCTGAGCTTACTGACAAATCTCTCGGATTTCTGTCCTTGTTTTTTTGCCTCCAACTCTTACCTCAACTTAAGCCAAAAGCTAAATGACATTATTTCACATCCAAAAAAATGAATCTCTCCTGCAACATCTAACACAAAGATGCCATGCGATAAATCTGTTCTGATGGGTTTCCAAAGTTTGCGTTAGGCTACAATATATTGACTGATCACAACCATAGGAGTAACTAACTACACAGTATCATCAAATCACTTAACACAGTCCGCTGCTAATTTTAGACTTACGGAAATGGTAATTGTCTAAGAGATTATTCATTGGGTCACAGGATTTAAGGGCTGGAAAGAAACTCAGAAATCTTTCACGTTACCAATTATATACTGATGACTCCCCAGTCTCTCTCAAAGGTTGACCTCTGTCCTTTTAAGACCATTTATTTGATACTATGGAACATTTTCATGATAAATGAACTTACTATCACCCTCCTCGTCATCTTCAATTATCCTATATTCTCTTTATCAGAGACTCCAACCAGTCACTCGAGCCAGAAATCTTGGGACCATGCTTCCCTCTCTCCTCTGTCCCATCCCTCCCCATCATACCCTCTTATCTATCTTCCCCACACTTCTCATTGCCAGTCTTGCCCTCCCTCTCATCCATTCTCCGCCAACTGCAAACCTGTCAGGGAGACTCCCTTGCTCCGAATATGCAGTATCTCTTCTCAGTCTGAGGACACCAACCTCTCTCCTTGGCCGAGCACAGAGGACCCTTCCTCCTCAGGCTCCTGGCTAAACGTCCAGCCAGAGTTCTTAGCCAACACTTCCTTCCCAGTTTATGCTCCAGCCCTCTCAGCATACCAGAGTTTCTGGAAAACCCTGTGGTCTTTCATTTCTCACGGACTTGGAACCCCTCACTCCCTGCCTCTAATAGAAAGTCTCCCCATTATCTGTTTTGCTCAGAAACTCTTCCAGGCTAATCAGGAGTCAGCCCAAGGGACACCTCCAATGCAGCAGACTCCAGGGTCCCTCCTCTCGGCTCCCAGAGCATTTTGTGCCATTGCAATGCCCATCAAGGTCACTTTTTGGGGTGGAGAACCTTCTACTGAATCTTACCAGTAACTCAGTGCCTTACTTAAATGAGACTGTAGATAGCAAAGAGGGAGGAAGGAAAACCAGCGTCTAAAAATTTGGCGGCTTTGCAGTCCAGATTCTTGAAGTAAAATCTTTTGCTTTCCTTTTTATTAATCCTGTGCAGTTACAGCAGATGATGACTTCGTGTTAATGACCACCAGCTCAGGAACTGAATAAGTGACCTTAAGGTAAACGAGTCCTGAAATGGTTATGAATTACTGGGCGCCTTGCAGTCTCAGACTTAATGTACTGGTGATTAACACACAGAAAGTTTAGATGAGCAATATTTTGGATTTGAATGAATAGGAAAAAATAACGTGGAATGCCTGGAGACGAGCTCTTCAGCAACTAATATTTTATGAAAATGATACACTCTAACTCTCCACAGTTTCATGTTTTCAACAAAGAGGTGAGGTAATAGCTTAATAAGAAGACAACATTTGTTTTACTTCTCTAATGACCTGTATAAAACAACATTTCATTAGAGCTCTCTTTGATGATGTGAGCACTGAGACATTTTTCCATTGTTAGCTCTGTCTGTGAACAGTTAGAAGAATGGCTATAATTAAGATAAACTCTATGAAAATAAAACTGTGTTAGAAGAGAAGCCCTAAAAAGATGCAAGCTTCATTAAATGAACAAGTGAAAGCCATCGTGTTTTGTTGAAGTTGATTTTTGAATACAAAACTCAATTTTGAAAGATGCTAATAAGACATGTTTTCTCTCTGGCCATTCTATTAAATTACTGAAACCAGTTCTGCTTAGACATCTGTAAGAGCCATACATGGTATTATCACCAGTCATATTGTCTACCAGAAGACTGACAAAGAAATGACTGTCCAGAGACCTCTCGATAGGCAACCCCGATGAATTAGTTATGCTCCCTGTAAGAATTGCTTATTTCTTGTGTGAGTTTTTTTTTTAATTAATATTTTACAGAGCAAGGCAGATATAAATATCATGGATATAAATTCAAGAAAAAATGACACAGGCCAAGGAGAATGGATCACTGACATGAATTCTCTAATAACAAGATTAATATAAATGTCAGAAAGAGAAACAGAGCATCATTCTGGATGACTGGAACTACCAGTGGATCATTTTTCAAGTAGCAATACTGTCAATGATGGGCTAGGCCCACACTGTGAAGGTCTTAACTTCTGACCATTTGGTAGATCTATTTTTCTTGTCCATATGCTTTTTACTTGGTACAATTTCTCAACAGACCAAAGCTTTTCAAAATTTACTATTATCAGGGATTTTATATAAAAGAGCAGAACTCCAGCCACATTCCTCAAATTCCCAAATAAAGGTATCAGTAAAGTATACTTGGTGTCACCTTTCTACTTCGGTAAAGGCAACTATGAAAT
Source organism: Crocuta crocuta (assembly GCF_008692635.1). Lineage (NCBI taxonomy): Eukaryota > Metazoa > Chordata > Mammalia > Carnivora > Hyaenidae > Crocuta > Crocuta crocuta. Next base: position 1,476,762 of record NW_027531626.1, on the reverse strand, counting down.
AAGGTGAAAGTATGGAAAAGAGGCATGATTTTCTAAATGGTAAACCTTCTTTACCCACTGGAAAATTACAACTACATTCAAAGACCTCAACAACTAAATTCCTAATAAAACCTCAATGATTCCATTCGATGTTCTGTACTATATCTCTCCAAGTATGGGTATGGGAAGAAAGGAATATTTGTGTATATTTTGTCAATGAAATTATTTGGTTTTCTTCCTCTCAAAAACACTTGTCAGCTTCTTGTGCTGCTTCTTTCTTAACATGCCCTATCTTTGTTTTATTGACTTTCTCTTTCTTTATCCTGAGTAATACACAACTACCATGGTGATGGCTATAAAAGGCCAGGATGAGAGGACAAACAGAACCAAACCGTGAGTCCAACAAGCATAGTGGAGTTTTTTCACTACAAAGATGGAAGTCAGGACACACACTTTTCGACTTAGCCCTCACTGATGTGCAGTTTAATCAAGTATCCCCTCCTCTTGTCAATAAGGCCTGAACATTAATTACCATCATACTTGAAACCTAAATATCCAAGGTACCGTAGGTCATGAAGAGGTGATTTTTCTGGCACACACTTGCAAGGTAGGCCCATCAAGCACCTAAGTTGTTGTAGCCATGGGAAATCCCAGAGCCATGTCTACCATTGCTGCTCTTTGGATTTCTTTATAAAAAGAAATGACACACAATTTCAGTCCACGGCTTCCTGACCAACTGCAAGTGGTTAAATATTTAGTGCCAGAATCTTAGGAAAATAAAGCCCAAAAAGTTGGGGGGGGGGTGGCGCTTACACTGGAAGGGATGGAGGGTTCCTGCTTCAGGGGAAATGCAACCTTCATACTTCTTACTGAGAGGAACGGAAGCCGACTAGGAGACAGTAAATCCCAGCCAAGAAGTGGGATTGAACAATGTTAAATCAGCTGAATAGCTGCCCAAAGGAATTTTAAAATGGCATGGCTGCTGGCCCAAAAGAGATTAAGGTCTCTCTCACAGCAGAGGAGAGAAGCCAGGATTAAACAGAAGAGGGGTGCAAGGCCTAAAGAAAAAAATAAAATTTAGCCAATAGGAAATTAAAAACTGGATTTGGAGATGGTCCAGACAATACAATAGGATATGGAAAGAGACCTTTAAAAAAAGGTCCACTGAGGTCTGGCAACTTCAACGAAGCTGAAGAATATGGGCCTTATGTGTTATGGAAAATAACTTTGTTCTGGTAAATGGGGATGAGCCAGAAAGCAGCAAAACGACGTCCTTGTGCAGGGAGTGACTGCCATGCCGTCACTTGACAGTGAAGGGTGGGCCTTGATGATCACAAGTATGTCCTGAAAGCTAGTAGCCTAAATTAAGTGACAAGAAAAGACAGAGGTAGCAAATTATACTTCAAATTCAACTTGCTAGTACATAAATTCTAGAAAACGAGGCTAGCCCATGAGAAGTCATTTTCTTCCTACTCTTAAAACCCACTGCTTGAGAAAAGATGTACTTAAATTTATCTTTAAACATTACCCAGAGAAGCCTCCCATATGATTTCTGGAAATATCTAGAAGATCCAGAGAAAGTAAACCAAAACTGTGCTCTGATTTTAATCAACTATTATGTGGACCATGGATATTCACCATTCACAGTTAAAGACATCCAAAGGAAAACCACTCTAAAATCACGAACATCATCCCAGTCCAAAACCATGGGACTCAACCTTAATTACCTCCCCATATCCAATCATCACACTCTTCTCCATGCTCTCCCCTCCTCTCAGTCATATCCAGAACTTCCCGGTCTCTAACCTGAATTCCCACAGTGGCATTCTAATGGATTTTGTACTTTGAGCCACTCAAAATCCACTCTCCATAAGACAATAATTAACCTATGGAGGGGCACCTGGGTGGCTTAGTCGGTTAAGTGTCCGACTTTCGCTTAGGTCATGATCTCACGGTTTGTGGGTTCGAGCCCCGCGTCGGGCTCTGTGCTGACTGCCAGCTCAGAGCCTGGAGCCTGTTTCAGAGTCTGTCACTCCCTCTCTCTCTGACCCTCCCCTGCTCATGCTGTCTCTCTCTCTCTCTCCTAGAAATAAATAAAACATAAAAAAAAATTTAAAAAAATTAACCTATGGAAACAGTCCAATCAAATAATTCTCTGCTTAAACCTCTTCAGTTTTTTCCATGGAAAACAGAAAGGCCCTTGACATATGGCCTCTGGATCACATCCATAGTTGGGTTGTCAAGATATGTGTTTTTCTAGCTGGCCCCTATCCCCCTTCTATTCCTTTCCTCTTTCCGTCTCTATTTGGGTCATTCCATCAGGATCAAACATTTCCAGTTATCTTAAAAATAACCAAGATCCTCCCTGTATATAAGCCCTTTACCTAGAATCCTATTTTTCACCCTTTTTAATAATCAAGGTTCCAGACCTTTCTACACAAGCTGTGTCTACTCCTTTAGTTCTCATACATTCTTGGGTAGCTCCCATATACACTGATCCACTGAAATGACTGTTAATAAGGTACCCATTTAATAAAATCCAAAGGATTCTTTTTGACTGGTACTTTCAGAGATCATTCAGTGGTATTTAATACAGGTGACTACTCTCTTCTTAAAGTACTCCCTTCCCTTGGATTCCATGGTCCTATATTCTGCTGGGTTTCCTCTTAATCCTGTGGCCACTCACACATAGCCTCTGTCTTTTACTTTACTCCTAAATGTTGGTGTTTTTCAGGGCTTAGTCCTAGATGCTCTTTTCTTCTCATTCTGTGATCTCTCTTGATGGCCTTATCCATTCTAACAGCTTCAAATACCATCTATATCTGATGACATCCAGTTTATATCTCCAGCCTAGACTTCTCTTCTAAGCACTAGATCTAAATTGATCCAATTGCTTGCCTGATACACCCACATGGATATTTGGTGGACAACTCTAATAAACCCTAATTATAACTGTGATCTTTAAAAAAAAAAAACTGCTTTGTTTCTACCCCATCAGCAAATAGTACCAACAAATACCTACTTGCTAAATCCAGAACTAGAGAACTAATTCCATTTCCATTTCCAAACAGCACCCTGGGTGATGTGCATTTTATATACGGTAAAACCTTGGATCGTGAGTTAGTTGTTCTACTAATGTCTTGCAAGACGAGTAGTCCATGATGCCGAATGATCACAATTAAGTCANCCCATGCTCAGATGCCTGGTCTAAGGCCACAGTGTTTGGCAGAAACCAGTGATTTTTCAGAATATCGGAAGGCGCCCACGACTAGCACTAGTGTATTTTTTTCTCCCTTCAAAGCACCTATAAGCAGTCCTGGCATGCTGTTCCCTACCTGCCATCCCCACCCCACTCTCCCGACACATAATTCACTCTTTAGAGCTCAGCTCAAATGCCATTTCGTAAGACATCCTTTTTNAGGACTTTTTCCTTGCCTTTATAGCAGCTGTAATGGTTTGTGGTCACAGGTTGTCTGGAAAGCTTATTTGTGTTATCTACTGCTTGCCCCAAGCACATGCACATCCTAGAAGTCTCTAGGTCTCCATCATATCTGTCCTGCTCACCACTACATGCCTATAGCTTGGAACCAAGTCTGGCATGTAACAGGTGCAATGGCAACATCCAGCATATTACTTGTTTAATATGAAAGCAAGCAAGGCTTCCGCAATCCAGCCTTTGCCTACCTCCTTAGCTATCTCTTATTTATCACTTTTCTCCAGTTCACATGTTCAACTGAAGCTAATTACTTAGTGGTCCTCAACCTACCCAGTATTTCAAGTCTCCAAATCCTAGCCTGTGGCATTTAATCCACCAGGACTCACTTCCCCTGCAGCTCCTTGGTCACATTTTTTCCTAGGGAATCTTCGTCTGCCCCCCAAGCCCTTCAAGGCTCGGCTGGAGCCTCTTGGAACCTTTTGACCCAACGCTGTGTTGAAAAATGTGCCTCGTCACATAGCCTCCTCCTGCCCCTCACTTTACACGTAGGAAGACCCTAAAAAGATGGCACATCACATTCTCACCCAAAGCTGAGCCACTCACAGGGGGACGATAACCACTGAAGGGGCGGGGCTGGGCTAGAAAAACAGCTGCTGACACAGCCCTTTTCCATTCCTTCAAAAGCAACGGTCACATTAAAGCTGCGCGGAAGTTTAGAAAGGTGAGTTTATAATGCAGAAAGTGGTATCTGAAATTTTCAGGGGTGAACTTGAAAAGCTGTTCTAGGATGAAGAGAAAAGAACTGAATGGTAAGAAAATATTCATTTCTGTATCCTGGAGCACGAAGGAGTTAAATATAAAAATAACGCCACAAAGATAAAATACTCTAAAAAATAGGAGGATACGATTGAGCACAATACAAATTTTGGCAAAGTAAAAAGCTGATAAAGATATAACAGCATCATAAAATTAAAAAGGCAAACAAAAGAATGGAGGACATATCCATAAGGCATTGATAAATCATTATTATCTTTAATACACATAAGAAAAACACAAACTCTACCCACATAGGCAAAAAATATTTCACAGAAAATGTAAATAAAGAAGCTAATTTCACTAAGAACAAATGCACATTAAAATGAGACATTACTGGAGCATCTGAGTGGCCCAATGGGTTGAGTGTCTGACTTTGAGTCAGGTCATGATCTCCCAGTTTGTGGGTTCAAGCCACGCATCATGCTCTTTGCTGTCACCGCAGAGCCTCCTTTGGATCCTCTGTCCCCCTCTCTCTCCTTGCCCCTCCCCCATTCAGGCACACACACATTCTTTCCCACTTTTTCAAAACTAAACATTAAAAAAATGAGATATTATTTCCTCCTTATCAAATTAACAGAAAAATAGGAACATGAGTTTCTTGAGAGTGTCAAGAGCTGAGTCTCACTGGGCAGTGGTGGAAGCAGAAACCATCAAGGCATTTCTGGAAAGTAAGGTAGTCCATTTATTGTTAAGACACATAAAACTGTCAATATCCTTTGATCTTGTATTAACTGTCTTATAAGCTAGTCTAAGGATATGATCATTGATGAAAATAAATGTTTACATACAAGTGTATTCACAGAGCATTAAATAGCAATGACAACAAAGGAAACAGTTTGTATCTCCATAATTAGGAAGATATTTTTACAAATACATGGTATACTAATGTTATGAAATTATGTGGTCATCAAAAATTTATTTTCAAAGGGATTTAAATATCAAAAAATATATAAATACTATAATGCTAAGTGAAAAAGTAAAGATAAAGATAGCCACCAGGGCGGCTCAGTTGGTTAAGCCTCTGACTCTTGATTTTGGCTCAGGTAATGATCTCACCATTCATGGGTTAGAGCCCTAAGTCAGGCTCTGTAGAGCCTTCTTGGGATTCTCTCTCTCCCTCTCTCTCTGCCCTTCCCCTGCTTGCATGCTCTCTCTCTCTCTCTCTCAAATAAATAAACTTAAAAAAATAAAGATAAAAAGTAGAAGATCTTATTTTAATACTTAAATACTGAAGACTCTAAAAAAGAAATAAGCCCAACATTAACTAGTTGGTAGATAAATAACTTTACACTTGCTAGCATTTTCTAAATTTTCTACAATGAGCATGTTACTCTCAAAAACAGAAAAATTATATAGTTGAAAACAACTATTTGAAGATACCAAAAATAGGAAATTCTTTTATGAAAGCATACCCAAGTATATGCTGCACTCTAACTAGAAAAAGCAAATGAATAAAACTGTATATACAAAAAGTAGAATATTCAGTTATTCTAAAAAGAATTAGAAAACTGAAAACATTAAACACGTCTTCCAACTGACAAAAAATAGAATGTCTTATTTTAAAATAAAGTAGTTTGCTTGAAATGATAAAAATTACATGAGAAATATGCTGCTAATTATTAACAATAGTATACACATATTTTAAATTTTAAAAGCCACAGCACATCTCAATAATTGCAGCTGCAACTGAAATCAAGCAAACAAACAAACAAAAAATAATGCTTTTTCATCTAGCCAAGTTTTTTTGTTTCTTACACACAAAGCTGTATTTGTTTAGTTTTCAAAAATTCTGGAGACTGCCCAAAAGCACACATTTCTGAACATTAATTCAGACATTCTGTTGAATGAAAAGTAAAAACACTTTAGGCCTAATCCCTTCCTTCAATACAAATGGTAAATTCCCAGCTGTAAATATTTTCTACTGAAGACTGACTTTTCTATGGTATATAGTTAAGTATTGTATACAATTTTGCTTTTTATTGTGTGAAAAAAGACCTTGGACCAGTATGTTACAGATCCCACACTTATTTTCTTTTCCTTTCATATACTGTTGAGGTAAAAATCATAGGGAAATATTCTCCAAAAAATATGTATAAAAAAAGCAGGGTAGGAAGGGATTGATATAATAATAAATACTCCAAAAGGCAGCCAAAAGCAAAAACAAAGGAAAAAGAGATGAGACAAACAGAAAACAGAGAAAGATATAGATCTGAACCCTCCAATACCAGTCATTATGGTAAGTGTATGTAAACTAAATTCTCCAATTAAAAGACAAGGATTGTCAATTTGGATTAGCAAAAAACTACACTATTCTGCTTACAAGAAAAAGGCTCTTTCAAAATAAGAACATGGAAAAGTGGGAAAAGACAAACCATACAAAATCTAATTGAAAGAGGCATATGTAGCTATACTGGTAAAAGACAAAATGGATTTAACGCTTAGATGCACAGGGAGAGACAAACAGGGACAAAGGGTCAATACATCAGGAAGACACCAAAATTTTTGTTTTAATTCCACAGGCAGATACTATAGAAAACAAAACCCAGGAAACTAAAATCAGAAACAGATAAATCTCCATAATAATGGGAGATTATAAAACACTGCTTCAGTAAATTATGCACTAAGCAGACCAAAACAGTAGGGATATACATGATTTAAACAATTTACAAACTGGGCCCTAATTAACATATACAGATCCAACTGCAAAATAGACATTATTTTCAAGTACACAAGGAATATTTACCAAAACTGGCCACATTCTGCATCATAACAAATTCCAAGGATTGATATCACTGAAAGTATGTTTTGTGGGTAGAGGGGTATTAAGATATAAGTAACAATGAGGTGCCTGGGTGGCTCAGTCAGTTGAGCATCCAGCACGGCCTCAGGTCATGATCTCAAAGTTCCTGAATTTGAACCTGACATTGGGCTTACTGCTGTCAGCACAGAGCCTACTTTGGTTCCTCTGTCCCCCCACCCTACCCCCCGCTCCTCCCCTGCTTGTGCTCTATCTTAAAAATAAAGAAAACATTAAAATACATATAATTAACATATTAAAAATTCCCCAAATGTCTGGTTCTTAAACAAAATATCTCTAAATAATTCACCGGTTGAAGGGAAAAAAATGACAATGGATTCATAATACTTTTATCTGAATAGCAAAAAACATATCAAAACTTATATATGCAGATAAAGTCAGTCTTAGAAAGAAATACATAGCTATAAATATATATTAGAAAAAAATATATATATGATGGGAAAGAAAGTTGAAAACCCAATGACCTAAGGATCTATCTCAAGAAGAGAGAAAGACAAATGAAACCCAAAGAAAGGATAAATATAAAGGCAGAAAATTAACATAATAGGAAACAAAGAAAAATTGACAAGTTATTTTTTGCAAAAACTAACACCTATAGACAGATTGAGAACAAAACAGGGGCGCCTGGGTGGCTCAGTCTATTAAGAGTCAGACTCTTGATATTGGCTGAAAGCAAGATCTCGCAGTTTATGAGTTAGAGACTGATGTTGGGCTCTGCACTGGCAGCATGGAGCCTGCTTGAGATTCTGTCTCCCTCTCTCTGTCCCTCCCCTACTGGTGCTGACTTTCTCTTCTCTACTTTCTCTCTCTCTCAAAATAATAAGTATACTTAAAACAAAAGAACAAAACAAAGCACAAAATAGTAAATAAAAAATGAAAGCCATCACTAACACATTCTACAGACATTAAAAAGAGAGTTACAAAAGATATTATGAATTGGAAATTTTACCTAAAATGGGTAAGTTCCTTGAAAAATAAATTTAACCAAAAGTGTCACAAAAAGTAAAAGAAATAAATGTTACTTTATCTTTCAAAGAATTCTTAACTGCAATTTTAAGCCTTTCATAACACCACCCTGTCCCCCAACACACACACAAAAGAAAATTAAAAACTTCCAGGCCCAAATGAGTTTACTTGTGAATTCTTCAAGGAATTTCAGAAAAGGACTCACATCAATCAAACACATAACTTTTCCCAAAAAACCCAGAGGCGGCACTTTCAAAGTTATTCCATGAAATCATAACCACCTTGACTCTACAACTTCATAAGAACATTAAAAGCAAGGTTAATTTTAATTTTAATTAACATTAAAAGATTAAAGGTTAATCTATCTAATGAACACAGATGCACATATTCTCAACAAAATGTTAGCAATTTGACTCCAGGGATATACTATATAATGAGAATACTATATGAGACTGTTGGATTTATTATAAGAACACAAAAGTATTTTTCCCTAGAAGAAAAAAAAATCAATATGGCTTGAAAGTATACGTGATGGTAGGCTGTGGAAATACCATCTTCAGCCATGATTTACAATCACGTGTCAAAGATACTGGGACAAGAGGGTGTCGCCTGGGGTCCAGCATGGTAGGTCTGAATTCTCAGCCCTACATTACTTATGCTTAAACTGCTACACAGAGAAAAATAAACTTTTATCTTGTTTAAGACAAATAGCAAAAAACAAAAACAAAAACAAAAAACAGTCCATGTAGTTCCACATTAAAAGAAAAAAGGAGAAAATACAATTTAAAAAAAGAATAGTTATTTCAATAGATGCAGGAAAAGCATCTGTGATAATTCAAAACCATTCATAATAAAGACTCTCATCAAATCATAAAAAGGAGGGAATTTCCAGAGAGTATATATAAAAACAGCCTATAGCAAACATCAAAGTTAAAAAAAAAAAAAAAATTCAGTGCTTTTTCTGAGATCAGGAATGAGACAAGCAAGCTAACTACCACCACTTTCATTGTAGTGAAGGTCCTAGACAGTATAATTTAAAAAGGTACAATTATTGAAAGAAAATAAATAAAACTAGCACTACGTTATCTGTATACAATATAACTGTTATGTACAAAAGCCAAAAGAATCTGCACATAAACTAATAAAAATAACAAGTAAATTCAGCAGGCTCATAGGTCCAAGGTCAATGCACAAAAATCAAATTGTTATAAGGGTATAATACATTTTTTAAAAGTTCATTTATTTATTTAAAGGGAGTGGGGGAGAGAGACAGAGAAAAGGAGAGAGAGAGAGAATCCCAAGCAGGCTCCACACTGTCAGCACAGAGTGGGGCTCTTGAGCTGAAATCAAGAGTCAGACACTTAACTGACTGAGCCACCCAGGCACCCCAAGGTAAAATATATTTTAAATACCCTTCACAACAATATAAAAATACTGGAAACCTAGCGACAGCAACAACCCTGCCCAAGACTACACAAAAGACTCCCCACAAAACACCAAAATAAATGAAAGAAAACCTAAATAGAGGGATATGTCATATTTATATGTTAAAAGTCTCAATATTGTAAAATATTAAATCTTCCAAAATTGATCTATTGATTCAATGCAACTCCAATCAAAATCTCAGAATTTTTTTTTTTTTTTGTGAAAAGTGATAGGCTGATTATAAAACTTATACAGTAATGCAAAGGGCCATGAAAAACCCTGACAATTTAGATTAAGAACAAAACTTCACAACTTAGAACTTACAGCACATACATTAGTGTTCATTTTGAAGCTACTATAATTAAAACAATATGCTATGGGTACAAGGATAAACCAATCTATGGATGGAATGAAGAAGAAAAAGACTCCTATATATTTAAACATGGTTCATGACAAAGTTCCCAGTGCAAATCAATAGGAAAAGGGTACTCTTCTCAATAAAGGGTGATGATCCTTAGGAAATAAGTAAATCTTGACCTCTATTTCACACCATGCACAAAAAACCAATTTCAGTCCTATTATAGATTCCAAATGTGAAACAGAAAACAAAAAAAGCTTTTAGAAGACAATATGAAAAGAGTATTATAATGACTTTAGGGTTTGCAAAAGATCATGGACACAGAAAGTTACTGATCTCAAATGAAATAATTAAAACATTGGCCTTCACCAAAATTAAGAACTTTGGCTCATTTCAACTGACCATTAAGACATTTGTATGGAGTACCCCATTTTGAAGGGGTCTGCTATGCAGGATTAGGTAAATGAAATAATACCCAAAAAGCCAATACTGTATGAAAAGTTGCTGCACACCGGCCCTCACAAAGGAAATGAAAATTGACAGGGTGAGGAAAATACAATACTAAGTATGGCTAGCCTTTAAAACAACTGACAATATCAATGACTGACAAGGATGTAGGACTGAGACACATATTAGAAGCTTGGCGCAGTGTAAACTGGTACTCTGAAAACTGACTGTATCTATGAAATGGAGACATACATGTATTTTAGGACCTAGAGATTATACTCCCAAATTATATCAACAAGAAATTAGTGATTATATCCACTAAAAGCATGTTCAAGAATATTTATAAAAGCTTTTTCATAATAGTCCCTAACTGCTCATCAACAGAATCCATAGTTACAGTATATTTATACAATGAAATACTATATAGTAATGAAGATGAATGACATATCACTACATATAACAGGCGATTACAAACATAATGCTGAATGTAAGAAGTCAGACACAAGTACCTCTTTTAAGATTCCGCTGACTGTTCAAAAACAGGTCAAACAAAGCCACGGTAATGAAGACAAAATAGTGGTTACTGCTCTGTGTGGCTAATGGAGAAGTGAATGGGGTAAAAATTAGGAGGAAGCCAAATTTGGAGAGAGTGAGAGTCAGGGATAAAGGAAAAATCCCAAGCAGTCTCCACAACACCAGTCCAGAGCCTGATACAGGGTTCAAACTCATCAACTCTGAGGTCATCCATGCCCTGAGCTGAAATCAAGAGTCAGACACTTAACTGGGCCACCAAGGCACCTGAAATCTTTTTTTTTTTTTGAAGTTTATGATTCATTTTGAGAGAGAGAGAAAGAGAACAAGCAGGGGAGGGGCAGAGCGAGGGGGATAGATGATCTGCTGCTGGCTCTGCACTGACAGCAGAGACCTTAAGGGGGGCTTGAACTCACGAACCATGAGATCACAACCTGAGCCCGAGTCGGAAACATAACTAACTGAGCCACCCAGGTGCCCCATGAACAAAATCATTTTAGATTAACTGCTTTAAACAAAAGTCAAGAAGAGTCTTTCAAATTTCCCTGCTCGGGCAGGGAAAGACCAACAGAATGGGGCAAGTGCTCTAAGTCTCAGTGACTGAGTGAGCTTGTGAGGCTCAGGTTCTGTACCTGGAGAGGGCATGTGTCATCAAACAGCTTCAAACGCATGCAGTTTGCACTGGGCACACATCTTCCCACTCACAGAGGGAGAGCCCGGGGTGAGCAGAGGCACTGGGTGGGGAAGACCATGCATGTGCCAGTTTTTGGTTCAATTATCATAACCCATTATTATGGGTTAAAATCCAAAACTAAGTGTCTGTGATGCTTAAAGGAAAAATTCTGAACGGAATTGAAAAACAGTTCATTTTTAATGAGACATAAACCACTTTTTTTTTTTTTCTGACAAAAGTGAAACCTGGATACACAAGCCATCTAGGCTTCTTTCAAGAAAAAGAGGATCACAGTGTATTTCTGAATTTAAAAAGCCATTTCCTTCTAGTTCCTCCACTATATGTACTGACAGATTATAGAAATACGGGAAAAGTGAATGAGAAAGATTTAAATTTGCTACAGAAAAGAAACATTTCTAAAGCTTTCCAGGAAAGAAATGAGAAGAAAGCTTTAAAAATAAAATTTCTCTGCTCCCAAAGGTAAAGAATAAGCCTAATTTACTATTATATAATGGATTATCACGAAAAGCAAAGTATTCAGATAAATTTTCCACGGAGAATAAACTCCACGCCTATCAGAAAAAATGTCTTTAGATACAGAAAAGAGTCTGAACTTTAACCGCCTATTTCTAAACCAAATACTTGCAAAAAAATAATGTGTGAAATACATTTTGTGTTCCTACCGTATATAAAGTGTTTCAAATGCACCATTTTCTCTGAATGAATTTATTCATAACCGCTGGACCATCTTTGGATTAATTTAATAGTTGTACATTTTTATAACTAAGACTTTCTAAAAAATAAACGTCTTCTTTTAACCTTAGAGTCAAGGTGTACGTTCTTCTCTTTTCATATAGCCTTTCTTACGCTAGGAGATGCTGCCAGTAGGCCTGGGAGAAAGCCTACGCACAGGCCAAACATATCAAACCCTAGATTCATCTTTTTGACACTTAGGCCCCAAAAGCAACATGAGATCAGCCAGAAAAACTCCCATTTTTTTTCACCATTCTAATTTTTCTCTTTCTGTATTCCAATAGGAGGCCAAGAAAGATCAGTTATGAAACCACAGAAAAATAGACCGTGTATCTCTAGAAATAACAACTCCGACATTTAAATGCAAATAAGCATCAGCATTGCCCATTGGTATATTGGCAGCTGATTCAGGAAGCGTTTTAAAACTCGAAATACTTAGGGGGCGCCTGGGGAAAGTCAGTCACGTGGCAGGCACTCGTAAGGAAAACAAAGGATGAGGAATTAGAGCAAACTACGTATAAATGAGTTACCCTAGGCTTTATATGATTTATATATTGGAATTAATATTAAATAAATCTGGGGTTTAAAAGCACATAAAATGTACCATAGACCTTATTTATGTCTAGGCCTGACAACTCAGAACTATCAGACATTTGAAATAAAAAACACTGAGGAGGGGCGCCTGGGTGGCTTACTCGGTTAAGCGTCCGACTTTCGCTTAGGTCATGATCTCACGGTTCACGGGTTCAAGCCCTGTGTCGGGCTCTGTGCTGACTGCCAGCTCAGAGCCTGGAACCTGTTTCAGAGTCTGTGACTCCCTCTCTCTCTGACCCTCCCCTGCTCACGCTGTCTCTCTCTCTCTCTCTCTCCTCGAAATAAATAAAACATTAAAAAAAAACAAAACACTGAGGTACTCTGTGTAGTGTATATTTTGTGAGCGCTGATCAGTGGAAAACAAATAGATGTTAAATTCTTTAGATGTCCACATATTAAAAAAACAAATGGCAACATAACGAGGACATCAGTGTAAAAAGTGCTCAAATACTAAAAATGATTCACATTCACAAAGCACATTCTATGGGACCTTGCTCCATTCTAGGTTGATACTTACTGGCACACATCAACATACTTCATTCTTACAGTGACTCCATGCAGGTAGTACAGGTAGTATCATCATTCTCACTATGCACATAGGAAACTGAAGCACACGTGCTTTGGTAACTTACTCAAGTTCGCACAGCTTGGAAACAGAGTAAGAGTCCAAGCCCACATTCTCAGAATCGACAGCCTAACTTTTTAAACACTGTTGTACCCAGTAATTATGCAGGGGGTGCTTTAGAGAATTAAGTCTTGAAAAAAATAGGAAATTCTTCACAAAAATACACAATACACTCAGTTTGGAGTAATTCTACTATATCTATTTCCTGATATTCCAGCGGGAGTTACAGACTACCTCTTCAGCTTTTTCATTTAGTCGCCATTTACTGTGCCCTAACTAATTATTCTCAATGCCATACAGGTGTGAACAAGACAGATTGCGATGTCTCATCAGCCTTACAGCCTAAGACTGGGGTCTGACAATAAATAAATAAGAGAAACTAGAAATGGGTGGTTAATAAAAAGGAAAGGGGGAACAGGAAGTGTTAGGGGTGAATGTGAGAAAGGGCGATCAGAAAAGGTTTCCCTGAGAAAGGTACGTTTGAATAAAGACCTCTAATAGAGAGGAGGTGACCATTCCTACACTTCTTAGTATGATAAATCCCTTTGCTTTTAAGGTGTTCATTGCAGCCAAAAACATTCTGATTAATACTAATCTTACCCATGGGTTTGTCATGCAGATTAAATGAGAAAATTGGTTCTGTGTCTCCCTCTCTCTCTGACCACCCCCTGCTCACGCTATCTCTCTCTCTCTCTCAGAAATAAATTTTAAAAAACATTGAAAAAAATGAGAAAATTGGTATAATGCACTTAGCATAGTGCCTGGCTCACAAGAAGAACTCAGCAAATGCTAGCTATTATTATTTTTGCTATTGTTTTAATAAAGTCATGAAATCAACTATAACAACCACATAGCAATCCATCAGCTGGATACTTAACAAATAACTGGTTCTGGAATCAATACATTAAGTGTTACAATTCAAGCCTGAAGTCTAGCAGTACTATTCACAACAACCTTCCATGACCTATGAAGAACTCTGTTTGCAGACAACATCAAAAGACTCACTGAAATAGAAGCAGGAAGCCTGATGCCCTGGACATGAGCTGGGTGGCAGGAAAAGGTGTTGAGGGGCAGCTTACTATCTACAGACTTCACTTTCTGGCAGTTTCGTGTCCATTTTTTTGGCTGCAAGGAAACTGTTTACCTCTCTGTCTGTGAACAGATGATTTTCCATAGCTCTGGGGTTTTCAAAGGTCAGCAGTGATAAAAGGCTTAGGAAGAGCTCTTGAATTTCTTTGCTACTATTATGAATTTCTTTATAAAAATGTTGATATACGGAAGACAATCAAGCAATGCATGGAAAATATGTATTCCAGATCCAAAAGGAGCTTATTCCAGCAAAATTTCCTCAGCTCTCTCCCTAATGATTTAAACATCCATTTTCACTCACTTCTGCAGAAGTACATTCACAGGAGGAGTGAGCGTGAAGAACAGTAGCCTTTACAACAGGAAGCCACTTCCCTTCTTCACCTGGAATGTCGTATGATCCTTTTCCTTTCTACATGTGAGAGAAAAAGGATCTTATTGTTAACCTAAATTCCCTTTCTTTAGAAAAGAAACACTCAGGTTGTATTCTTACTAGATAAAGCTACTAAAAAACAAAAAAACAAAAAAACAATCCTAAAAATCTTTGGGCCAAGTAGCCAGATGTAATATATTATTGTGTTAGGGCACTTCAATGCCCTACTTGGCTAAATCATTTAAAAAAAATATTTTCTTCGTGGTGACAGATATGAAGTTCTATCTTCATGCCACAAAGCCACCAATTGCATGGCATACTGTCAACAGTGGTTTTATACTTTCTTTCTATACTGTTCATACAAAACGTACCTAAAAGTCTGCAAACAAAATCATGCTTGCTCCTGATTACTTTTTCTTTCTTTCATTTGGCAAAAGTTGCCTTTGCCATATATTCTGGTTCCAATGAACACAAAATTAGCCTAAAAGTTTGAACCTAACTTCTTTCAGGTTTTCTTTCTTACTTTAAAAAAAATGTTTTTTAGTGATTTCTACACCCAACATGAGACTCAAACTCATGATGATGAGATCAAGAGTCATGTGCTCTTCCAACTAAGGCAGTTTTTCTTTTAGTTTTTCTGATATCACCAGTCTCAGTAATATTCAAGAAGCCATCCCTACCACTTGCCCTGGTTATGTTTTCCTTCAAATGAGTGAATTAGCAAGAAGTGGTTTGTAGAAGATACGTTAAACAGTTACGGGAGTAGGATCTCTAGAGCTGTTGAACAACGGGACTGTATCTTTGAATACTCTGGGATTCAGAGTTTAGTCTCCATGTTTTAAGAAGTCCCCTCCCAATCCTTAGAGCTCTCGAATGTTCAATCAGTTTAGAATTATTTTGAAAGTGGGAGAGAAACTTCTTATCACAAATTCTGTCTGAGGTTTATTTTGAAAAGAAATAACTATCCAGGAGAGGAAAATATGGGAGCATAGAGAATTTGAATTAAGGGTTTTTTTCCCTTTCTGATGAAAAACAGGTCATTCTAACAATGATTGACTTTCAAAATCAGCGGTTATTTTCTAAAGCAGCTTTAGGTTCACAATAAAATTCCACAGAAAGTTCCCATATTCCCCTTTCCCCACCCAACCCCTTATCCTCTCACCCAGGCTCCCCCAACTGTCAACACTCCTGAACATTTGTTATGACTGATGAACATACAATGACACATCATTATCAATCCAAGTCCACAGTTTACATTAGAGTTTGCTCTTGGTGATATATGTTGATTTTGCTCCCCAGTTTACACAATAGAATCCATGTTGGCAATAGAATAAAGGCCCTCGGCAGACCATCCCATGCCTTTTTATTTACTGACAGGCTATTATTAGCAGGTAGATGGGGAGTGTGAAAAAGGCATTTAATACGGTTTCATTTGTTACCCAGACACAAAATTTTATTACTTCTTTCATTATAAAGGCAAAAACGGTCAAGTCAGAACACCCTAGTTAATATGGTACCAGCTTTCCATTCCTTGCTCCAGCCCTCAGATCTCTCTTACCCTGTTCTACTTGTTTTTCTCACAGGGTTTATCTCTTTCTAGCCTATTATGTAGTTTACATATTAGTTGCCTTCAAGAAAGCAGGAATTTTTGTTGTTGCTCAGTGACATAGCCCCAGTACCTAGAACAGTGCCTGGCATGCAGTATACACTAAATATTTGTCTGAATGAATGAATGAATGAATGAATGAATGGAGGTGCCTTCTAAGAGACAGGGAGTGATTTTGGTCATGGTTTGAGGCCTAATTAGCCATAAATAACCAGGTTCTGCAAGCCACTGGTGCTGTGTTGCTGGGCTCCTTCAAGGTCCCCGATAGACCAGTGTGACCATTCTAAGGTGTGAACGGGCTGGAAAGCACAGTGAGGTCTAGACATATCTGATGTCCCCAACTCCACCTGTTGTATAAACTCTCATTCAACCTGGATGCCCAACGGAGAGCACCGTGGCTCCTGGCCAAGAGCAGCATGGAAAGAGAGCCCTGAATGCTGTGATGCAAAGAGGCCAGGGGGCACTTCTCCACAGGGGTCAGGGGACAGGTATGTGACACTTAGGAATCTGACTGTCCCAAGGCTCCCAATTCGTCTATTAACACACATTCTGCTGACAATGATGAAACCAAACCCTGGGTCAGCTTCTAAATGGGATGGAAAATATTTTTCATGAGTTAAAACTCTACCACTACAACAACAACAAAAAGAAAAAACTAAAAGAGCAAAAGAATTGTGATTTAAAAAAAAAATTTTTTTATGTCTTTATTTTGAGAGAGAGAGACAGAGAGTGAGCAAGGAAGGGGCAGAGAGTGAGAGGGGCAGAGAGTGAGGGAGGCACAGAATCTGAAGCAGCCTCCAGGCTGTGAGCTGTCAGCACAGAGCCCGATACAGGGCTTGAACCCACAGACTGTGAGATCATGACCATAGCCGAAGTTGGATACTTAACCGAGTGAGCCACGCAGGCGCCCCAAGAATTGTGATGTTTTAAAAACACATGAATAGGATGAACTGGGATACAGAACTCACTGAAAGAGGTAAAAAGTTTCCTTTGCTTTCCTACACAAGATGAACACTCAGGCCAGAGGAGGTAAACATGGCAGCAGGAGGAGTTGAACCACAGTTCCAAGAAGAAAGCAAAGGGAAGAGGAGCAAGTGTAAATTTCTCTGATATCCATGTGTGGGATAGGAGAAAATGACCTGTATGGCATATACAGCATGTTGCAACCTGTACTTATTTATATCCACAAAGTCTAACTATGTTATATTGCTTAAAGGCAAAAACATAATTTTCTGGTATGTACTATCTACTTATGTACCCCAGATTCCCTCCCTGGAACTTAGGCTCCAAGTGGACAAGAACTATGTGTTTTGCCCTCAGAACAGTAACAGTGGGAACAGTAACAGTGCCTGGCACAAGACAGGCTCTCTAACTGCTGAGCAGATGACTACACGAATTAACAGCTCACTCACCACATACTTCCCACTCCACTCCGATTGAATTTTAAAGAACACTGCTGTTCTTCATACCATGTAGGAGAATCAAGGTGTTCCTCCTTCTTCTATCAGGTGCATGTTCCCAGAACACCATACACAGAAGGGAATGGAAAGATCCAGTGATGCTGCTTTTATTTCTATCCAATCCGCCAGACTACTTGAGACTTCAGAGAGTTTATGCTGACAGAGTATGCTTCTTCACTGTGGTTCAGTAACTGTGACCAGACACCAACAACTCCCCGAAGCCAAGGGAAATTGGCAAAGGGCCCTCCTTCCTTCAACTCACGGGATTCAGTCAGCCCAGCTCAGAACAGGGGACGCCAGCCCTTTGTCCCCAAGGCTTCAGCTGCTTAAACCAGAAGCTCAGAAATGAGTTGGTGGATGGGCATGAAGTAAGAGAGCCAGCCACTTCTCAGTGTTCACTCAAGTCTTATATACATCAGTTCCACAGCTAACCCCTGATCACATGGGCTGGCTTCACTCTACACCACAGCCAGGGGTAGAATCAGGACAGACTGCCACTGCCACAAGATTCAGGCGAAGTCCAACAAAGGAAAATCTGGACTAGTTTAATGTAGTGGAGTAAGCCCATAAAAAATGAGAGGTTTGCAAAGCTTATTCTAGAAAGAGAATAATACGCCTAATAATTAGGGAGATTTCTAGCTACATAGCCATATATCAGCACTGTATTCTAAACTACCTATTTTATTACATACAAAATTGTCTAGCTTCTGGAGTAAAAAATATGGACCAAGGGTCAAAGAAAGTATACTCAAGTATAGTAATTTACAAAGTACCAGAGGCTCTCTAAAAACACATTTTAAAATTCAAGTCTTTGCCAAGTAAATGCCTAACAAAATTAGAACTGCAAGCACATTAGAGTGATTATATAACTCTTGAGTTGCAGAAATCAGTATTTAAAAAGACACAGAATTAAAGGAAAATCACCAAGTACAAAAGACAAAGGGGATGTGAATGTATTTGCACTGGTATATTCTTCTGGAACAGTAACTTTCACTAGTGAGCATGGGAAGAGACCTGTGTTGTTCTCTGAATGTAGTTTTTGTAGGGCACGACCATCAGCAGTTATAACATGGACCACTGTTCACTGAAGGAAGCCCTTACAATCCATGTAGTATCTGAAGCATCCAGCGTGCACCTTTCTGGAATGCAGGAAAACGTGCATCGGGTGTCATCAGTGACTCAGATGAGCCAGGACCCTGGACCCTCTGCCAGGGAACGCCGTGGTCTCTGTAGAACAGTTATGTGTTCATGCGGTGTATTTCTTAAGAACTCTAGTCCTAAGGTCTGAATATAAAATCAATGTAAAACTCAAATCACTGCAACATGGATTCCCTTGCAAACCTCACATGGCCACCTTTAATGATGTTTTTCTCCACTTCCCAACTTTTGATGACTTCCAAACCCCTCAAAATCTGCTTGCTTAAACCGCACCCCACACTATCTCTCTTTCACTTGAAGCCAAATCTGGCATCAGTGTTTTGTCTACTCAGCAGGAGAGCAATTTCAACAATCTCCTGCTTTTTATAAGATCGGTTTATGCTTCCCAATATAATAATTAGTTTCAGATGAACCTGGTTGCTATTCCTCGGCATGATTCTGCTGTGGTACTAGCAAGGAGGGTAGGTACTTCCTCTTGTGCTGTTTTTGTTTTTTGTTTTTAAAACAAAGAATCTGGGTACCATCATAGACCCAGAACAGAACCTTCACAATTTACTTCTTTAAAACTTTAGCTGGGTTTTGATAACCTAGAAGCTCAAAGAGACAGACTGAACTTATGATTATGGGAATCTCCTCGGTTTACTTTGAAAAACGTTCAGGTGAATTATTCCTCAATTTGTCAAACTACAATAAATCATGAAGAACACACATCTTATGAACAAGAACAGCACTGGATTTCTGGAAAGACACAGAGGTGGCAAATAGGGAGCCAACATTGTCATCTTAATGTCGTACACCATAATTCACTTTTAAGGAGATAATAAATATGCACTAGAGCTAAGGATGTTAGAGAAATTCCTGGAAAATCTCTGCTATCAGTGCTAACAGAGAAAAATCACACGAGACATGTTTACAACGATGAGGATGATCTATATGACCCCTACTCAAAACTGGCTGAGTCTGGAGTTCCATCAGGGGATTGCTGATGTTTCCTCCACATCTCCCACGTGTACCTAAAATCATCCTGTCCTGCACATTTCGACTAATTAATTCAGTACTAGTAGTGGAATCATCTGTATTTTCACCAGCATGACCTTTGGTCACTGTACTTGCGAATCCCAGCAATTCTTGAGCTGTGACTGCAGGCAGGAGTCACCTGTATGCAAACATACTTCAAGGCCTTCAATTAGGAGTATCGCTTAGTGTCTTAGAGTCTTTGCCTGCCTCTCTGTGTTATCATGATTTAATTACATGACCACTTACGGTTTATCTTACCTTCACATGTACGGCCATCTGCAGAAATCGAGAAACCCTGTTCGCAGACACAGTGAAAAGAACCATCTGTGTTCAGACACTCTCCATGAGGATCACAGAGTCCAGGCTGTTCACATTCATTAATATCTAAAATCAAAAAGAGTTCCAAATAGGTGAAAAAGAAAATTTTTTCCTTTGCTTTCATATGATAGCAGATATACAGTAAGTACATCCATCACAGAATGGTCAGACACTTATTTTGTGGCACAACTATCCTGTCTGTATATATATACCAGACCACAAGTTGGACTGTTCTGAGAGAGAAACTATTTAGGTTCAATCATATGAAGAAGCCAATGTTCAACCATTTTTAATCTACAAACAGAGCATTTTCACTTTCATTGGTTCAACCTGAAGGCACCTCCCCCCACCTTTTTTTAATTTTAAGACCTATTGTAGGCTTAGGAACACTCTAACAAAAAACTTCTCTGAGAAACAGTCTTCATCAGTGAGCATGCTGTGTTCCCCTTGCCCTCCTCTGTTTCTATGCACACACATCTTTTGTAGCCCCACAGCATTATGTTACCTCCATCCCATCCTCTCCTACGATGTGAACTTTTTTTTAGTATTATTAAAGTTTTTATTTATTTTTGAGAGAGAATGAGAGAGTGCACACTTGCGAGCAAGAGAGGGACAGAAATGGAGACAGAGGATCCCAAGTGGGCTCCATGCTGACAGCAGAGGACTTGATCATGACCCAAGCGAAAGTCGGATGCTTAACTGAGTGAACCACCCCAGTGCCCCCAGTGTGAACTTAAAGGCAAAGACGGGATGGTTATTGATGGTGTTTGGCTCCAAGTGGTACTTTACATATATCTGCTGAATATATGAATAAGATTCCAAGCTATATTTGGTTGAAAATGGATAAAAGAGATAAAGTACAAGAAAAATAAGGCCTTTCAGACTAGGAAAGTGTTTACTACTTGCACAGCTTTGTGATGATGCAATTAGGGAATGAGGATCAAGTGCCTAGTGCAGTGCCTAACATAGCTAAGGGTCAAAAAGTGGTAGCTATCATTACTTTTTTATATTATTTATTTTGAGAGAGAGAGAAAGAGAGAGCAAGCATGAGCAGAGGAGGGACAGAGAGTGAGAGAATTCCTGATGTGGGGCTTGATCTTACAAACTATGAGATGATGACCTCAGCCAAAATCAAGAGTCGGACACTTAAACAAATGAGTCACCAAGGTGCCCCGCTAGCTATGAGTATTAAGACTCGTGAACAAATAATGGTGTAAACTTGAGTTGGCTATCTTACACTCTGCTTGTCCTTAATGAAGAATAATGACGTTCCCCATGGCCAGGGTCATGATGCACTCCTCAACACTGATAGTACATGAAAGTGAAATGTTCATCAAACTAGTCCTGATTATTTTGGATAGTAGTGTTCACATTGACAACATATGGAATCCTGCCGAATGGTTCCCCTATTCACACTGGTACTGACACATGCAACTACCTATCTGCACTGTATTTTAGTCACTGTTACTCAGCTGTGTCTCTTATTACAGTGACTGCTCCTTGAATCAGTGTAATATTTGAATGGAGTCCCTAACTCCTCGTACAGCATATTCATAGTGTATTAAGAATGTTTACCCACCACAAAGTTTCAGGGATATTCATTCTCCCCTGATTAAACCATGATGGGTTAAGGAACTCTTAGTTTTCGGGGGCCATGAAAACTATCACAAGTTCTTGGCACCATGCAGTCAGGAACCCTAGTAAGGCCATTTTCCTACCTTGCTTAAGTCTCCAAAATCCTCCGTTATCTCTTAGTAAAGAGACCCTTGATACATCTTTCTAGAAGTCCATCTTTAATTCAGTTAAAAACACTGAATGCTTTTTAAAAAAAATTTAATGTTTATTTATTTTTGAGAGAGAAAGAGATAGAGCGAGAAAGAGCAAGAGAGCGTGCACGAGTGGGGAGGGTCAGAGAGATGAAGACACAGAATCCAAAGCAGGCTCCAGTTTCCGAGGTGTCGGTACAGAGCCTGATGTGGGGCTCGAACTCACAAACTGTGAGATCATGACCTGAGCTGAAGTCGGACGCTTAACTGACTGAGTCACACAGACGCCCCTCGTTTACTGAATGCTTTCTATGAGAAGGCTGAACAGGCTGGAGTACTTGCCATTTTGAAGCTCACAGTGTAATAGGGGGCAGGAGCCACCATGAATAATTGTTAAGCTTAATAGGCACATGGAGAAGGTATGGATTATGAGCTCTTCCCAGTGACTTCTAGAATGTGCTGAACCATCAACCCTACAGTTCTCCTCCATAAAGTCATCCCTATCTCTGCATCCAGGATCCCTGGGTGCTCTTCCTTTTATCCTGTTCATCTCATTGTGTGACAGAAATGCTGGCAGTATCACTGATTTAGTCATCTCTCTGTATTAATTCCTACCTTCTCACCATTCCTCCTGCCATATAATTTGGACTAGCTGGCCTACCCACCGCCGAATCAAAGTGAGAAACCAAGCACAAATTACTCATATTTTCTTAACAATACTACCCCACTTTTGTCATTGTCACTAATTTAAAAATATTTCAAGGAAGAGCAATAAATCATTTTCTATTTGACTATTTCTCAATGTGACTTCACTCTGAAATTCTTCACTTCTTTTATAAAATCTCTGATACCTTCTATGATTGGTTTCTAACTACTGGTAATATCTTCGATGGGTCATCTCTTTTTAACTCTGACCTTCTCTGGGCTTTTAGTTGCATTCTTTCGTCCCAACCTGCTGCCCTGAGTTACTTCTATCTGGGCAACTAGGTTCAATAAAGTTCCACTGGCCTGGGGATCAAGCCCAAGGTCCATATCCATCTGGTGAAACCCAATAACTTATCCAAGACCTTCTTATTATTTTATCCTATGTCTCAATGTTGGCCCTTTAAAAGCTGCCAGCTTGCAACTTTGCACAGAGAATAATGTGCATCAAGTTCTTGCTTCAAGAGAAGTCACTGATTAACAAATAATTGTCTAAAAAGTTTGATGACAGGAACTGAAGGCGAATTCCCAGACTTTTTTCCAGGAAACCGCTAAGAAAGAACAACACGAGTATCTGGAACTAGAGAAACATATGCATTCAATTTGGGTTGTACTTATTGAGGCATTTCTAAACTATGCTGCTAGTAACTCAGCTGAAAGCCAGACTATATTTAAGTTGGGTTTCTTTCATGGGTCCGAGATTCCACAGAAATTCACAATTTGGCATGTGTAAGTCAAAACGCGAAACTGAAGTGTGTTCTGAATCTCAAATGTAGGCTGTCACATTCCTACACAGACTATTAACATGGACTTTCCATGCTGTCTGTATCTCAGCATTAATTTCGCTGGGGGAAGAGACTATTACACTTCCAAGTGAAAATGCCTTACTGAATGTGGAACTATCTTCAGATTGTTAGGTAAAAGTTTAAAGCTTACATCTATCACACATGGCCATTCAAGTATGTCCTATGGTTATTAGCACTGGCATCAATTACATTTTCAGCATTAAAACAAACTCTGAAATCTACGCCAATGTACAGAATGTGACCTGGCCATGAGACCAGACAGAAGTAGACTAGTGACTTCAGGCAGAGTGAAAGATCACAAGGCTGCCTCCAGGGAGAGAAGGTGGGTGATGGAGCAGACTCATAGGTAATATTCTTTAAATGGTACCAAAACCTGCTTCAGGAATATTTTTCATTTGTTTGGATTTAAGTTTTTCAAGCAGACACAGTAATTTATTCTGGAAAACAAGAATCACCAATGCGATAGAGCATGAAGTGAATTTAATAATGATTTAGAGTTGATCAAACATGTTTGGGTTTGAGTTGATATCAAATCACAAACAAATTTAATGTACTGAGAGAAGACAGTAGTGCAATTAATAAATCAGATGACTAAATTACTTCCTTATGATTTGGCTCTAGAAGTGTCTGAAATCTGCAAAATGAAATCATTGTCCATTTATACAAGGCTGGGTTTGCCTCTATTAGGTCAAAATATTGTGGTGGAGAGGAATTAGAAAAGAAAGAGGAATCAGAAAAGAAAGTATTGCTTTTAAACCCAAATGTCTATAATAAAAACAGGATACAGTTGTTCTTTTTTTAGGGGGCATTTCTTGGCATTTTTATATAAGCCAAGATTCATTTCAAGATGTAAAAGTTCCAAAATGGAAATATTCACACATAATTTATAATTGAAATATTTCTTCTCTATTGCCTTAAATCCAAGCACATTTAGTTTCTGCACTGGAAATACTGAAAACTTTAAATTCACCTTACTACATTCAAGATGGCAAATAAATACAGGCTATCACAGTATACAGTTAAATCTTGGGATCAGTAAGTAAATTAATTTTAAAAGATCTTGAGGCCAGGGCTCATGTCTTTTGTATTTCAGGGACACACAGCCGGGTGTGGGTAATGGAACGGACATAGGGAATATTTCAGTACCACATATGAGAGAGTACAGACCATCTTCCCTATCAAGTAGTATACATCTGGGGCACGTGAAGGGAGGCACAATTGATGACAATCCACAACAAAAAAATCATTCATGTCCAGTAGCAGTACATAAGGAGGAACTCCAACAATCCTTTACTTATTTGTACTTTGGGATTCACTTCAGAGTTTGCCAACAGAGGGGGGACAGTGACCAGAAAATATTTACCCAAGTAGCAGAAATGAATCTGTATAAAGGTAACAAAATGAATCTGTGTAAATGGAAACAATAGGAATGGGTTTATGAAGACTAATAACAAAGCAATCCTGGGGGATTTTTTTTTAGGTGAAGCTAAAAATGTTGGGACAAAGGATCTACACAATCTGAGTTTTTAGTCCCTAGCATTACCAGTAACTCAGTGTGTTATCCTGGGGGAAAAACACTGAATCTTCGTCTTCGTCCTTTTGGCTATAAATGTAATAATAATTGGTAGGGCAATGTTGGGAAGAATAGCAGAAAAAGATCTTGGATTCAAATCTCAGCTCTACGACTTACTAAGGAGGAGCATGCTAATTAACGTCTCTGAGCCTCAGTTACTCAAGCACAAAATGGATATTAAAAAAAGCTGCCTCTTAAATTCTCCATAAATCCTTGAGGGACCTAGAGTAATTTGCGCATAGTAGGTGTTCAAATAAAGCTCTTGTGATTGGTGCAGTGTTCCTTTTTTTTTTTTTAAATGTTTATTTATTTTTGAGAGAGAGAGAGAGAGAGAGAGAGAGAGAGAGAGAGAGAGACTGAGTGCAAGCAGGGGAGGGGCAGAGAGAGAGGGAGACACAGAATGAGAAGCAGGTTCCAGGCTCTGAGCTGTCAGCACAGAGCCCGATGCCCATTGTGGGGCTCAAACTCATTAAGCTGTGAGATCATGACCTGAGCTGAAGTCGGACGCTCAACCGACTTAGCCACTCAGACATCCCATGGCACAGTGTTCTTATTAGTGCCTTGTGTCCTCTACACCTGTGTTTGGGAGCTGAACTGTGATAGCCCTTGAAAGAAATAGAAATCCTATCTTCTATACTTTTATAATTTTGACCAAATCATTAATGAGGTTTTTTTAGGAAGAGGAAAAGCTGGACAGTGGATAAAACAGGGATCAAGGAAAGGATGGATAAGTACCAGCAATGAGACAAAATGAAATATACCCATGAAGGACATAAAAAAGCCCGAATTTATAATATAGCACCAAGACAGGCTCACGGAAGGAACAGCAAAGTACAAGTGATCTCAGTTACCATGGGAGCATGCAAAACCAGTACACAGCTCCAAAAGGCAGGGTTTTCAGTTACCATGGTGCTGTGCAAAGAGAGAACTTCCCATCCTTGATGCAAACCCAAGAAAGATATTTTAATACCATAAACCGGCACAGCTCCTTTCTATATAAATGGGTAAAACCACAGACTATCATCATGAAGCATCACAGAACTGAACAACTATGCAAATTAGGACTTAACCAACAGGGAAGTACCTTGACATCCTTTATTGTCATTTAGCTGGAATCCATCGGGACAAGTACAATCATAGGACCCTTCCGTATTAATGCAGTCTCCTCCCTGGCAAACGCTGTTGTCCTCCAAGCATTCATTGATATCTGTATGTCAATTAAAAAAATTTTAAAGGTGGAATAAACTATATTTAAAAACTAAGCGTTACCCTTACACACAAAAATCACAAAAACGAACATTATTTTACAGCTGTCACATGATTTTTAATGGAGGACAGCTTTTTAACTTCCAGAGTTTTTCAAAACAAAATATTTTGAAAAGATTTTGGCTTTGAATGATATGTAAATTAAAGTTTCAACATCAAATGACATTTGGAAGAGGAAAAGTCAAAATTCTGTACTCAACAATTTACTTGGTTACGTTCTTGGTAATAAAAGGGAATAAAAAAGAGCCTTTAAATATGTATTTAGAATTTCCTGAGCATTTATTTATACAAGATCCTGTATGATGTATTACAAGAACAATTCTCAAGTATTTGGCATGATTCCTCCTCACAAAGGGAAGACTGTTCAAAGACACCCAAATTATATTAATAAAAATGAACATGAAATATCATATTGCTTTATACGTTCAAAAAAATTTAAGCTAAGAGCTGTCAAAATACATAATCACTTGTCAAAAGAATGGTACCAACTTCATGCGTCACAGGGATTTTGAGACAAGGTATCATAAAAATCAAAGGTGGCTTCACGTAACAGAAGGGATTTACTTGAGGCCTGGACAGCAGGGTGGAAAGCTGGGGACGGGGGGAGGAGGGGATTTTGGAGGGAAAGGGAATCAGCAAGATCAAAAGTTTCATTGAAGCCACTTACTCAGCAGCTATCACCAACAGGTTTGAGGTTGACTGGATTTTTTAAATGCATATATTTATAGCATATGTGCAACTAAACATGGTTTACGTTACCAATAATGAGTTCTGACTGTGAGCGTGTGAGACAATTAATGACCCCCCTCACGGCATGAATGCTGGGCAGATCTTGCACGAGGGCTGTTTATTACCACAGTTACTTCCAGTCAGAGCTCATTATCCCTAACACAGTCCATGACTCCCTCTTCTGTTGTCTGTGCAGGATTTCAATTATTAGCACTGCAGAAAGCTAAGGAACAAAACCATCTTTGTTTTCTCAGAATTTTGGCGTAGGATGGCATTTCTTGCAAATAATTATGATTGCTGTGAAAATGCATGAGAAGTTCCAGGAAGAAGTGAACACGGAGACTGGTGCAGTCTGAATCTCCTCGCTGTCTCGTTCAGAATGTTGGCACACCAGCTCAAATTTTCCTCATAGAACCCAATCCATGTACTAACTGGCTCCTGTACCGTTCATGAGGCAAGTAAAAGAGAAATGAGAAAGCACCTTCTAATTTCATTCCACCAAAAGAAAAACAAGTTATACTTGCTTTAGGCTTCCCCTAGATCAAAATGTTACTGAATCCTGATCCTAAAACATAAAACCCAGCTGACGTGACTTTGTCACAACTGAAGTGGGTTATTACTTTTTTAGTGTGTTTTCCCAACTTCCCTGAAGTATAATTTATAGACAACACACGCATCTAATACTAAGAACCCAGTTCAACGGGTTTTGACAAATGTAGATACATTCTTGTGACCACGATCACAATCAAGGTACAGGCATTTCTCTATCAGTTTACATCTGCTGGGATCACTGGTGGATTCTTTAATCATTGCAAATGCAATCATTTTTTAAGGAATTGTGAAAGATCTCTGCGACAATCTCTTTAGTTACAAACTATTCCTTAGTTATAAACATAAGGCTTGTAACATTTCCCTTGACTCTTTTTCCAGTCTGACCTTAAAATTTCCATTCCTAATTAACCTAGTGCCTTGGGTGGTATAATTGCCATGGAAGAGACATTAAGAGAAAATTATGCACGAGACAGATAAGAGGATGCAGAAATAAGTGTCTCTCTTGAAGTGTGAATATGCCACAGAAAGTTCTGTTCAGCTAACTGACCCCTGCTATATCAACATTTCTGAAAGTGGAAATGAAGTTAATTGAGAATAGGCTTTTAGATATAAATTCTATGAAAATAAGTTGTAAACCCCAAACTCTCTTATTTTCAATAATGATTTTGACAAATGGGGATAAACCCCAGTCTACTATGTATGAATCTCTGCCATAAAACATGCATTAAATGAATCAATTGGACCAGCCATAAAAGAAAAAAAAAGGTGTAGGCATTTCCATCACTCTAAAAGTTTCCTTTCCTTGTGCCATTTTTTCTCTTTGGCTTCCTCTGATCAGCATAGTGTTTCTGAGATTGATCTAAGTTATTGTGTGTACCAACAGCTCTCTCTTCTTTATTGCTTAGTATTCTACCTTATGAAGGTGCCACAATTTGTTGACCCATTCACTTGGATTGTTTACAGTGTGGCTATTATGAATAAAGTTTGGATAAACATTCATGTATACACCTACGTGTAACCAGAAGCTTTCATTTTTCCTTGAGTAAATTCCTAGGGGTAGAGTAGCTGTGTCACATAGTAAGTTTACTTGTGATAAAATGGTCTCCTAAAGTGGTTGCACCACTTTACATTCCCACAGGCAGGCGTGAGAGCTCCTGGTTTCCACATTTATTATAACAGGTCTACAGCTATTCTAGTAAGTGCTGAGTTGGTTGTTTTTGAGATTGACCTTTCTTTGTTCTGTAGGAAACTGAGACACCCAATGAAAGGCATATTTGACCAGCATTATATGAAAAAACCTCAATTCCAAAAAGATGAAGGAGAGTCCTGAGAACATGCATTTCATCAACAAGAGAAATACTCCGTATCCTAGGTGTTTGCCTTAGTGTAATGGAAACAGATCAGCTTTGTTCACACTACTTTAAAAATAATTTCATGTTCATTTTTCAAAATCTAAGAGAAATGACATATGTGAGGAAAAGAAACATTATCCTGTGTTTGTAAATAACTACAGATTTGAAAATTCAGTGAATTCAAGTCTGATTTAATCTAAATTTTTTTGAAAGACTTCTGTGTTTAAAAAAAAAAAAAGGTAGATTGAATGTTAAGAAAGCCCAAAACAGGATGGTGGGGCACCGCCCCCTAGGATGGCAGGAAAGATAGAGCCCTTCCAGGGTCTGGGCAACAGGCTGTAGGGAAACAACAGTTAATCTTGGTTACTCCTTCTCTCCTAAATCCTAAATCCTTTGCATTGGTCAAAGTCTCCAGGGCTATCTGCGCTGTTAAATCCCATGGTCAAATCTGGTCTTCATCTTCCCCAGCAGTGATGTTTGACACAGTTCATGACTCTCTAATCTCTGAAATGTTTTCTTCTCTTGGGTTTTGATTTTCCCCCTTCCTCTCTTGCTACTTGTTCCCAGTCTCCTTTGCTTATTGCTATCCCCCTCCTCACTTATAAATGAGGGGTCAGGACTCCATTTTGGACCCCTTCTCTCTTCCAGCCATACTCACTCCCTTTGTGATCTCTTCCAATGTTGTGGCTTACACATTGTCTCTACACATGTTAATGACTCCAAACCCAGGACTCATCCCTGAATTCCACATGCACAGCTCTAACTGCCTTTCAGAGATCTTCATTCGGATACTCATTATAGGCATCTCAAACTTACAGTGCCCAAGTTAAACTCTTCATCTCTTCCACAAAGTTCATTTCTCAGTGCCTTTGCATCTGCTATTCCTTTCAATGGAATGGTCTTCCTATAATCAAATGCCATTATTTTGAGGAGGCTTCTGCTTGCCTCTGTAAGATCACCCTCTGCCCTCCACACCCCCCAAATGTCCCCCTTTATTTTCCTCTATAGTGTTTATTGCCACTTAACAAACTATATGTTTTACTTATTTATCATGTGCATTGTGATCTCCCTCACTAGAATGTTAGCTCCACAAAGGCAGGAAGTGCCTATTTGGTTTATTGCTGTACATCCTATACCGAGGTCAGTACCTGGCACATATTTGGCACTTGGGTATTGGTTGAATGAATGCATACATGAAAGAATGAGTGATTCTGACTTGGAAAGAAGGGTCATAAGGAAACAAATACTAGCCCCTCTTCTCACCTTTTCTGATTAGTCCACCAAGAAAAGACCAACAGAGAAGGACTACAGAGTGAATCGTAAATCTTTCTCAGGCTTTGCAAAGGACTAGCATGGAGAAACCACAGTGAGGGGCTGAGGAGGACACTGAAGTAGGTGTGGAAGTAGAGATTATATCTAGAAGGGGAACAAGTCAGAGGCAGAGCCTTTGATGGCTGATATGCCAAGGCCTCTACTAACCAGGACATCTGAGGCCACCCTGCACAGACAGAGTGGATGCCGAGCATGCTGGAGTAAGTAACACACAGAAATTAGCACAATACTTGGGAATCTGACTCTGCAAGAAGGCCAGCAGAAATGTAGGGTAACACTGCAAGAAAACAAGGCCTTTGCCAGAGTTATTAGAGGAAAGTTACACATGTAAATAGAAAAGCCAAAAAGAAAGATGGTTCTTCCTTCCACAGCTGTGAGAGGCGTGTGAACAGTAACAGCTCAGTTAATTACAGCTACATAACACCAGGGAGGGTTGGAAACACTACTAGTTGGGGATTAGCAGGCTGAAGTGCTATTATAGTTTCAAAGGGAGCACCGCATTGGTTGAATGGACTCCAGTCCTATTTATAACCTAGAACATTAGGGAAATGAGCCCTGACTTTAAGAGAAAAAGGACTGATTATATACTCCACATGAAACTTTCTTATTGAATATATATTAACAATGATGAGCAAATTGGCTAAGAAGTTTTTGTTTGGCTTTTCATGCAACTGATGTCGATAGAGTAAAAGTCCTGGACTTCTGATGAGATGGTTACACATGAAAAGAGCCAAAAAAGAGGAACATGCCCTCTCCTGAGGACCAGTCAATGGCCTGGTCACCCTCCCAGCCAGGTCAGAGATTCAGGCAGAAGAGAGGCTGGAAGTCAGTTTAGGTTTTCAGTGCCTCAGCATGTGCTTTGTCACCTGTGTACTTCTGGAATGGGTTCTCCATGACTGGCTCCCAGCTACGTGCCCACCTCTCCCACCTTGGAAAGCCACCATGTTGAATCACAGATTACCCATGTGTGATAGAGTTCCCACTACCCGATTTTTCCATCAAATTTCATTTCTTTGGTTTATCACTTGTTTGCCTATTTTTCAAGAGGTATGTTCATTGCAACTTTTCACTGGAGTTATCAGCTCTTTAAAGAGCACTAATGTCTTACTGTCAAATCCGAGGTGATTTGCTGACTCAGTGCTAATGCCATCTTACGGCCTCGGAACCAGCCCCCAACTGCCCTCCGGAAATGTTGTCCCTGCTGGTACCAAGTTCTTTGGTCAGTAAAACAAGAGGCTATAAAGTACAATGGATCTTTCCCAACCAACAGGGACTGACAAGTGAGAAAGCTATCAGGGCCTCACTCACTAAAAACCTCATGTGCTTCTCTCCACGGTGGGGTTCAGACCCTCACTCACAGACTCTAACTCTCCGTTAGACATTCCTGGTTTGACAACCGACAGGGTTTGCATACAGTACAGCAGAAGATGAATTGGGGAAAAAATGATTAGTTGGGTCAACAGTGAGCACAGACAATTCGCACGTGACATGCTGGTAACAGACCAGCCCCACAGCCCTGACCATCCCTGGGGTTCTGAGGCATGGGACAGGCAGTGGTATAGTGAGGGTGGTTCACAATTATACCACGTTGTATACCTGGGGTATCTTTTAGACCTATCTAGGCAAAAAGCTCAAAACTTAAGTAAAGTGTAGCCCTCAAACACTTGTCAGGAATCTGGAAAATCAATTTGTGTTGACTTATTTGGCTGCTGGTCCCACACAAACAAGGTGTTACCGTTCAGAACTACATACCCAGAGTAAACCATCTCAAGCTGAGAGAAGCTAAAACTAATTCAATTCTTTACTCATTTAACTGGTATTCTTCTTCTAGAAAACAGCTCTAAGCAGTACAAGGAAAGTCTGCATTCTACCAGCTTCTTTTCATTATCTGTGTGACCACGAGGAAAATATTTTTCCAGGGACCTAATGTCTTCAACTATGAAGTGAAAAGGTTGGATTCAAGGATGGAAGCCAGGATGACGTCCAGATTTCTCTGGGACTCTGTAGTCAAGAGCAGTTCTCACCTTCACAGTGGTCCCCAAGCGTGGAGGCTCTGTAACCCTGGTCACAAACACAGAGGAAGGAGCCCTCTGTGTTCCTGCATTGTCCGTTACTGCAAAGATGATGGTGCTGACATTCATCAATATCTAGGAACAAGAGAGTAAAAATAAATTGCAGAAATGGGGACTTTAAAAAATATTTTTAATAATGCATATAAAGAAGGTCTATAAACTCCCTAGTTTTTAATTAATTTAGACTCTTCATTAAACTGATCTCTAATAAAAGGTCATGAATCCCCCAGTAGGAAAAAATCCAGATGAACTTAAAATCTTAACCAACGAGCTAAGAATCTGTACATATTAATCCCAATGTTCACTGATGGGTGGCAAATACTTTGCTGTGATCTGTAAATCTGAAAGAAGCTTCCTGAATCTCCTGTACATATGACACTCTGAGCTCAAAAGCACTTATGCCTATAGTAATCTAAAGCAGAGGTCAGCAAACTACAGCCCACTGCCTATTACTGTAAATAAAGTTTTATTGGAAAATAGCATCACATATTCATGTACTACCTGGCCCTTTACAGGAGAAGTTTGCTGAAATGTCAAGTCAATAAATGTCTGCATTTCTTTTTCATGGATATACCCGTCAACCCCCTAGCAATTAGGCTTCCCTTCTCCCTCCCTCCCTCCCTCTCTCTCTCCCCTGCCCCTCCCTCTCTCTCTCCTTCTCTCTCTCTGAATGATTTTCTGGCCAAATCTAATGGTCATTCCTTCCTCTCAGCCAACTTGATACCTACATTGCCGCTGAATCTCTCTCTTCCTTAACCCACATATCCTCAGCTTACAGATGATATGTAACCTCAACCCTGAGCTCAGATTCAAGCACACTCATGTGTCATATCCACACCATAGAAGACACAACAATACGTTACACGTATTCAATTATTTTACTTTTAGCATCAGATTTTAAGTTTCTTGAGGGCAGGGACTATGTTCACCACATCCTTCATTACACAGATGATCTAGTGTTTTACAGTGAATGGGCATTAATTCATGTTGTTGCTGACAGACTTTGTTCTTCACATCTGAGCACCCTATCTACTTCTGGCAATGTGATTCTAGAAGAGTTAACACAAACATCAGTTTCCACAGGGACACCTCACGACTCTTAAAGCGTAATTTTGCTTATTTTGGCATTTGGCACCTAACATTGGTTTTCCCCCATTGATAATCTGGTGAGTGGTTTTGCATGTCTCAGACTTATTTTGGGTATTGACATCACAGGCTCTTCAAAAGAAGGGATGATGAATATGATGGTCTTAATATATCATTTGGAGACTTCTCTTATTATATAACCATTTGTGGTTCTCTGTGCATGATATAAGCCATTTGATAAATGCTCAGC
Organism: Crocuta crocuta; assembly: GCF_008692635.1. Classification (NCBI taxonomy): domain Eukaryota; kingdom Metazoa; phylum Chordata; class Mammalia; order Carnivora; family Hyaenidae; genus Crocuta; species Crocuta crocuta. The sequence goes on along the minus strand of NW_027531626.1, from coordinate 1,442,837 downwards.
TAATTAATACTTAAGGTCAGGAGACACAAAGTATAAACGCTTTGAGACAGACTTGTCCAGAACAAGTTACTTAATTTATCTGTGCAAATGGGTGTGATTGTATGTGTTCTTCACTTCTAGAAGGGGAATTGTAGTGTCTTTCCATGTTTAAGAAGGGGAAAATTGGGGACGGTTCTGATAATATTGGTAGATCTCTTTCTAGGACCATCATATATTGTCTTTTATAACAGCATCTCAGGAGATGTTGGTACTTATTAAATATTCAAAGTTTACATACAGACATGGATAGGATTTGTTTCCTTATAATAAAAAAGTTGGCCTTGGGGGCACCTGGGTGGCTCAGTTGGTTAAGTGTCCGACTTCGGCTCAGGTCATGATCTCCCGGTTCATGGGTTCGAGCCCCGCGACGGGCTCTGTGCTGACAGCTCGGAGCCTGGTGCCTGCTTCCGATTCTGTGTCTCCCTCTCTCTCTGACCCTCCCCTGCTCACGCTGCCTGTCTCTTTCTCAGAAATAAATAAAACATTAAAAAAAATAAAAAAAAAAAAAAGTCGGCCTTGTAGAGTGTGTAGTCCATTCTTAAATGACATTCAAATGACCTTTCTTTTCAAGAACTCAAGACACTTGTGCTTGTCACAGGTGATACCATAAATATTTTCAAGTTCAGGAAGCATATACTTATTGAGAAGTGAAGTAATTCTGTGAGAGGTTCAATGAGATATGTATTTTTTTTTTTTTTAAGTCTAAGGTCAACCCCAGGAAGGTCCAAAATACTATCACTAAGAACAGGACAAATTTCACAAACTTTATCAGTGATATGAAGGGGATGCTATTTATTGTAATCTTGTTGAAAAGTCTTGTTCGGTAAAATCTTTCTGAAAAGGAAAAATTGTGAAAAGCTGACTACACACAAAAACTAAGGTCATTAACATTCCACAGCATAATACCGGGCTGATATGGTAATACTCTGATTGCTGAAATCCTAGTAGGCAAAACTTTCAAATAAACTAAATGGAACTGATTTTCTGCAGTAAGGAATTACACAGAGAGTAATAATCTTTTTTCCTGATAGTAATGCTCGGCCAATGCTCACAAAGACTCGATTTTTCAAACTTAACCCTTTTCCATCCTGTGCTATTGCCTTTTCTGACTTAAGCTGAGCTCCCTTGCTTTCTGGCACCATCAAGCAATCATCCAGGTCATCTCTCAAAGACACACTCACTTCACTGAGGACATTTTTTCAGGGCAGGTGCCTTCAACTAAAATCACAGCAGGACATGCACGTTCCTACCTTCACATTGGTCTTTCGTTGCTGACAGCTGGTAGCCCTGCCCACAGGTGCACCGGAAGGAGCCCTCCGTGTTTTTGCACTGCCCATGTATGCACAGATTCCCCTGCTGACACTCATCAATATCTGTAAATATAAACAATGACAATTGTTTTAAATTAGGTCTCTATTGTAGCTGTACCCTCAGATTACAAATCAAGCTACAAAACCATGTCCTAAAAGTCAATGTCTACTGTTTTCTTCTAAAAATATTTTAATTTTAAAAAAATTTTAAATGTTTATTTTTGAGAGAGAGAGAGAGGAGAAAGAGGGAGTGTGTACACACAAGTGGGGGAGGCGCAGAGAGAGAGGGAGACACAGAATCCAAGGCAGGCTCTGAGTTGTCAGCACAGAGTCCGACGCTGGGAGTGAACCCATGGACTGCAAGAAATCATTACTTGAGCCAAAGTCAGACACTTAACCAACTGAGCCACCCAAGTGCCCCTAAGAATACCATATTATTTAAAACACATCTGAAAGTTTTTGCCAGGAGAACTTCATTTGTTGTAATCCTTCCCCGAGTACTACTGACAATGATCTGTTTCCTGATCATAGTTGTATTTCTTATCCTCTCGTGTGGCATTAATCTTTTGAATTGTATCCTGACAGAAGCAAGGAGTCAGATTATCCCATGTTTCCTTTTTTTCTTTTAATTTTTTTAATGTTTTATTTTTGAGAGAGAGAGAGACAGCGTGAGCAGGAGAGGGACAGAAAGAGAGGGAGACACAGAATCTGAAGACAGGCTCGAGGCTCTGAGCTAGCTTTCAGCACAGAGCCCAACACGAGGTTTGAACCCACAAACCACGAGATCATGATCTGAGCCGAAGCCGGACACTTAACAGACTGAGCCACCCAGGCGCCCCCCCCCACCATGTTTCCTGAAATAGCTCATATAACTATCATTGTAACTAGAGCTGGTGAATTCGTTTTTAATTTTTTCATACAAGTTAACTTTGTGTACTAGCAACTTTTGTTTCACTTATTTACAAGTAAAAGGGATCACAACACAGTAAGTCCTGACTGCCAACAGAGAAATGAAATAAGCGAGCCGAATTTCATCTGAAGAATTATCTTCTACCTTTCCAAATGCTCAAAGTCTATTAGCTTTAGGAGTGGTCGACAGCAAAGAACAGGCTACACCGTATTTTCTTTCAGCACATTCGATTAAATACTTGAGACGTCAGCTCAGGGACTTAAGACCAACAACAGCTCATGTAGCTGGTTGGATCTCACATAACGTCTGACAACATTTTTAGTGCCTTGGACTCTTTCGGAATTTCTCAAAGAAGACGACAAATTAAGCATTCCCATGTGAAGATGTCTGCACCAAGAATATACCGTCCATTCCAAGGACTGTCAGGGTATGCCAGACATCTTACATAAGTTACTCATTTATGTCGGGAATACTGTCAGAAGTAATTCATTATAAGTAATGACACACACATTTGGAACAACTTGAGGTAACCCAGTTATCTTGAATAAGGTGATCTTTGGTCTTTGAGATGACCAAGGGGGAACAGGGGTAGTTTAAGTCTATAGATAACAAAGCCTTTTTATTTTCTGATGAGGGACAAAATTCCTATGTCAAAGGAACACTTTCTAATGAAATAGGCATGCAGGAAAAAAGTCTTCCCTCTTTTGTGCCAAAAGATAAATAGAAAGTATCATTTTCCCCAGCGTGATTTCTTTAAGAAACTTTTTAAACATGACAAATTCAGTCCAGAGTTAAAACAGAGACTATCCCTAGGTATTTATAAATATACGACATACGGTGCTAAAATGTATAAAGAGATAACGAAGACACAGATAAAAAAAAAGGTACAAAGAAACAAATACTGATTTAATATACCAGATGTTATGTTTACAACCTGAAAAAAAGTTTTCAGTACATTGAGCAAGGTGAAAACAAAGTCAATATTTAGCATTAAGGTGAAATTGGCTGTCATTGGAACACTGGAAATGGGACAGATATTTTTTAAAAATTTTACTATTTATTTATTTTTGAAAGAGAGAGAGAGAAAGAGAGAGACAGACAGAAACACAAAAAGCACAAGCAGGGGAGGGGCGCAGAGAGACGGAGACACAGAATCCGAAGGGCTCTTGGCTTCAAGCTGTCAGCACAGAGCCTGACATGGGGCTCAAACCCACGAATCACGAGATCATGACCTGAGCCTAAGTCAGATGCGTAACTGAATGAGCCCCACAGACACCCTGGAAAAGGGAGAGATTTAAGATCTGGGAAGAATTTGACATCTTTGAGCTGATGTGGTTTGAGAAAGACTATGAAATGATTAGAGAAAAAGAATGTTATACAACTTATTATTATAAAAATGGTATAGGCTTCAACTGGTAGTAAGGAAATAATCAGCGCATATGCAAGTTTCTAGAGCAGAAGATGGGGATCTTGCCTGAACCTATCCCACACCATAATGCAAAGGAAAATCAGAGTAGGGGACAAGGTTAAATGGCAAGTGGAGATAACAGCCCTTTCTCACATCCAACTGTTCACATGTGACATGTGCTGCTTTCTCTGCCTCCTAAGTTCTGCCCCTCTCCGAATTCAAAATTTTCATACCAAGGCTGAACAGCAGTATCTCTGTGAAGCTTTCCCAGAAGTGCGCATACAGGATTAGCCCCACACTTCTGGACTTTAACAGAGCCTTGGACATACCTCTAATGTGGTGCATGATGATGTCAACTACATGTTATGCTCTGCCCTGGCACAGTCTCGTTCTCCCCGTATAAGCTCTATTTCCATATTACCTCATGCAATCCTTACATCCACCTGAGTAGGTACCATTATGATTGCCTTTTGGCAGATGAGTAAAGAAGGCTTATCAAAATAAGAACACTTATCCGAGCCCACATGGCTTCGGAGTGACTGAATGTGGGTCTGATATGCTGCACTTCTCCTTTATAAACTCAACTCCAGACTTCCTTTGTATTTCACGGGTGGTTGTTGTTTTTTTTAATACATCACTGATAAGGTCAACTGCATCATGTGGTCCTTTATCATCTATAATTATAGTAGTAGGTTTGCATCTTCTCTAACCAATACAAGTTCTTTGAGAGATTAAAACCTCTCTGTAGCATCTGCAGGGAACGTGTGGGTTCCCTGATATATCTGAGAGGAAAGGATGAAAAGAAGCTTCTGCAGCAGCCCAGTAGAGCGCCACACGGGGCAGAAAATGAGTGTTTCTAGGGCTGCCATCAACTGATGGTGGGTATTCTGGGGGGCTGGGAGGCCTTACTAGAGAGGGGCAGGCACGGCTGGGATGACAACAGCCAAACGTACGAAAGCGGTAATGAGCCATTCACCCAACATGTGTTGCCTCAGAGCATTAGCCCTCTAAAAAATTCAATCCCCGAATCTGAGAGATGATAGGAGATCCGGAATCTTGAGTTTCATGTATCCAAGGCTGAAGAGCAAATCATCAGAAGAACTTGGTAGGAAGGCTGTGGACGTGGGCTGGCAGGAAACGGATCTGGAGGAAGGAAGAGCAGCCCCCTTTCATGCTTCACTGGGAGGGGCTGGTGTTCCGCTGGGCGCAAGGACTTGGGCACCTAATCCAGAGGTCTGTGGATTTGCTCCTGTGAGTGGGAGAGGCTACAATTCTTCTAAGAGACTAAGGTGTCTGTTCACTACTCACCTACCAAAGGGAGAAGTTAATCCCCACTTTACAGCCTTCACTCTCAGATACTTGTGAAAGAAGAAAACCCTCACTCATTTCCTCCCCTCCTCCCCTTGAAAGAGCATGCTTTTAGGTATAAAGTAATAGAAGCAGAAAGGAAACAATCCACAGATGCGACCACAGAGAAAAATTAAACTTAAAAAAAAGAATTATGAAGAGCAAAGTAGAGAAACTTTGGACAAATTACAATAATATGCTAGAAAAAGTGTACTTGTAAAACACAGACACAGGTACATAGGTTTACACATGTACTTTATATAGAGTGTTCATGTATAGTGATTTAAAACTTGATAAACGGGAACAGATGCTAACATAAAGTTACACAAGAAAAAAATACAAATGTTGTATAAAATATATGTTGTAATACAAAATAAATGTTGCAATAATCAGAAGCCTCCAAGGAAGTAACAGAAATAAGCATATATAATAATTATTCCATCTTTTAGAATTAAAAGAAACACATTTTTAAAATTAGAAATTAGTGTTCTATCAAAATAATAAAAATCATTAAAAATATTTTACCCAATTATTCCACTTTTATAAAGAAATGATTCTAAAATTCAGACCAAGTTTTATTTTTTTAAATAAAAGATTAGGTTTATTTTTTCTTTTCTTTTACATAATGAGAAGTTGGAAAAAAAATTGTGGTTGTTCAATATATGAACAGCAAGAAAAAGCTAAAATAGGGGTGCCTGAGTGGCTCAGTCAGTTAAGCGTCTGACTTCAGCTCAGGTCATGATCTCACGGTTCGTGGGTTTGAGCCCTGCATCCGGCTCAGTGATGACAGCTCAGAGCCTGGAGCCTGTCTTCGGATTCTGTGTCTCCCTCTGCCCCTCCCCCACTCATGCTCTGTTTATCTGTCTAAATAATAAAATAATAAAAATTAAAAAAAGAAAATGCTGAAATAGTAATACACTGCACAATTAGGCAGCTTTTAAAAAACAGTGTTTAGAAAGAGCTATTAATGATTTGTAAAACTCTCAAGATATACTATTTATTAAGTGACAAAAGACCAGATACAAAATTACACATTCAAAATAAAGTGACAGAAAATATTTGTGAGTTAGGACTATGCATGAATGAGACTGAGAAATTTTTTTTTTTACTCTTCTGTGTTTGCTAGATTTTCTACAACGAATATTTTTAATAGCAATTTTATTGAGATATAATTCACCACTACATAATTCATCTGAAGTGTACAGTTCAAGGGTTTTTAGTACATTCACAGAGGTGTGCAATTGTGTGTAGTTTTTATAACCAGAAGAAATGAAATAAATAGACTGTGGTTTACAGATGCTCTCTAACACTATGTTGTCTTCCTTTATGTAAATAGGTACAGTGTGTAGGTAACCATAGTAAGGAGTCACTTTCAAAAATGCCAAAAAAATGTGCTCCAAGCAGTTCACTCAAAATACATGATAGGTTGCATGGTTCTCTTTTTTTTTTTTTCCTTTGGTTCCCTTTTCTCAGCTAGTGACTCTAACAGACTCTTAAATGCAGTTTAAATAAAAGCGAGAGATTCAATCAGCGTACTTACCTTTACAGTGCTTGTGGTCTGGGGTCGGGGTGTAGCCCTTGTGGCATGAACACACGTAGGAGCCCTCGAGGTTCGAGCAAGTCCCATTTGTGCAGATCTGTGGTTCCAGGCATTCATCCACATCTGAAGAGTGTTGCATAAGGGGAAAAAATCCACAAAGAGAGAGAAAAAAAAAAAAGAAAGAAAACATGAATAAAGTTGAATGTGGCTAAAAATAGGAATAGTCCATCTTCAAAAAGGGACAGACTCTTTAAGATAACCTTTCAAATGAGCCCAAAGGAGTAAAAGCAGCTCTGGCGTGAACATGTATGATCGGAATTCCATGCCTTAATTTACTTTCTGCAAGGTAACTCAAAAAAGGAACCTAATGGGTCTATGAATGAATTCAGTGAACTCTTGCTGTAGAGGGGAGAGAAGAAGAGAGGGAGGTTTTAGACAGCATCCCCTACAAAAGGAAATATTCCAAAGAATCAAAGATGTATCAAGGTCTAGTTAAGGAACTGACAACTTCAGCAAGAAGTGAGGGTTCACTGAAGCAGAAGATAGGACTCATGACCTTGAGAAACCACAGGAGCTGGTAACAGAAAGGAGAAAAAAAAATTCTGATAAAATGTTCAAAAATGGCATTAAATCAATATTATAAAAACCAATCTAGAGGCTACACAAGTCGACTGGGATATACATATGTATGTATGTATGTATGTATATGTATGTGTGTGTGTGTAGTGTGTGTGTGTGTGTGTATATATATACATATAAAGTTTATTGTCAAATTGGCTTCCATACAACCCCCATTGCTCATTCCAGCAAGTATAATTTGAAGGTAGGGTACAGATTTTAGAGGCAGATAAAATAATAGCTACTTTTTACCAAACACTTACTGCACAAAAGCACTAAAGGCTTTATGTGTATTATCTTATTTAAACCTCACAAAAGCCATCCAAGCTAACCATTTCACAGACAAAAGAATCAAGTCTCAAAGAAATTAAAACAGACTGTCCAAGGCCACACTGTTGGGAACTGATGGCTCATATTTGAATCCAGTAAGTCTAACTCCAAAGACCATCCTTTTAACCTGTGTCTAAAGTTTTTTTTTTTTTTTTTTGAGAGACAGAGAGAGAGAGAAAGAGAGAGCGTGCCTGTGCATGACCAAGCTGGGATGGGGCAGAGAGAGAGAATCCAAAGGAGGCTCCATACCATCACTGCAGAGCCCAATGTGGGGCTCAAATTCACAAACTGTGAGATCACAACCTGAGCCTAAGTCACATGCTTAATCGACTGAGCCACTCAAGTGCCCCTTAACCTGTTTCTATTAACACGAATTAAGTGTAGTGCTAGAAACCACTGAAGAACTAGGAGTATGTTTGTTTTTACTATTTGCTAGCATAGCTTTTATATAGAAAACAATCATCTGAGTGTTCACTGATTTCATTCAGCAATTATTAAACTCCTACTAGAAGACTGTTACTTCAAAAAGAAAAGTTTGAGTTCTATGCCCCATTTGAGCACCTCTGGTAAGTCTACCATAAGTTCCAGTGAAAAGACACCTAGTATAGCATGGACAAGCAAAACCTTAAGACAAACAATTTAAACCATTTAAATGCTAGAACTACGCACCACATCATGATTTGGGCTTAATTTTACAGCAGTCAATAACTTAAAGCATCTTAATCTAAGGCAGACAAATAAGGAGGAAAATGCTCTTGATTCCATCCATTTCATTTTGCAATGCTCACCCTGAGCTCAATAAAGCTTTCCACACTTTTAACATGCAGAGTCAAAAATACATTAACACAGATCTCATTCTAACTTAGAACTGCACAGTTCAGACTGCATTTGTTCGCATGACATTCCATTAAAACTGTATTACAGCTTTCTTACAGTGCTATCTAACAACAGAATACAGTGAAACCTTGGATTGCAAGTAACTTGTTCTGCGAGCGTTCTGCAAGATGAGCAAACATTTCTAATAAAACTTAACTTGATAAAACGAATGATGTCTTGCAATAGGAGTAGGATGTGATGCTGAATGTCACATGATCATGGCTGAGCCACTGGTTCTTGAAATTCACTTTGATATAAGAATGCTTTGGATCACAAGCATGTTTCTAGAATGAATTATGCTCACAAACCAAGGTTTTACCGCATTATCAAAATAAGGCAAAAGCGTATGAGCAAGCATGCACACAGGCATGCAAACAGATTAGCACTACCTGAGTATTCGACCTTGCCTTTGCAAAATCACTTATTATTACTGAACTGACCCTACTCTATGACAACAAAAATAGCACTTCCAGACTCACTCATTGTCCATCCTTTCTTTCGTTGTGGGAGTCCACTTTTATACACTGAATACAAACAACTTGAAAGAAGCAGCCAAACACTGGAGCCAAAGTAAATAAAGGGACAGAATGAGCCTAGACACCAGGCATGGAAATTCTAGACAGCAATGTTAAAATGTCACATCTAGGATCTGGATTGGTTTCAAAAATGTTAAGAAGTTGAAAAACGTATGGACTATTCTCTTTCATTACTCATGCATCAGGAAATGTGACTTACAGGGCTGCAGAATGTAACAACAAAGTCAATTTCTAAGACCATATTTTCTCTAGTCAAAGCCAATTAAAAGTGCAGATTATTCATGAAATACTTATAAAATACTTGCTACTTATAAGAGACCTGAATCAATAGTACTACACTGCATAGTTAAGAGTTAACACAGTTGATCTTAAAAGTCCTCATCTCAAGAAAGACAATTTTTTAATTCCAGAACTATGAATGGTGATGGACTTTCACTAGACTTATGATCACTTTGTAATATATACAAATAATGAATAATTATATAGGACACCTGAAACGAATATTATGTTATAGATTATACCTAATTTTAAAAAAGAATCTCCATAGAATAGGAAGGTGTGGCCTCACTTGATGGATGTAAAAGGACTAAAATAAAGTCACCATTTTATCTTTTGCCCACACCTCTCTTAAACCTACAACCTCATTTATTGGTTTCTTGGACATCTCTACTTGACATTGTCACAGGCACCTCTGAGTGTTTAGAGCCAAAACTGATCTTCCCCAAATTTTCTTTATGCTGCCTTCCAGGTCAATATATGCTGCCACTATCTAAATGCCCAAGTCAAAAATTAGAAGTCATCCTATTTAGATTCCTTATTCGCCCTCTTTCCCCACATTGAATTTATTGCCAGTCTTATCAATTCTACCTTCCAAGTATCTCTCAAATACCCCTGCTTTATTTCTCACCACCATCATTCTCTCTCTCATGGGTTACCATCATAGTCTGTTTCTCTATTTCAAGTCCTTCCCTCCCCAATCCACTCTCCAGCAAGTAGCCAGAGTGACCTAAAATACAAGCATGATCAGTGGTGTTGCTCCTGGGATGCCTGGGTGGCCCAGTGGGATAAGCATCTGACTTTTGATTTTGGCTCTGGTCATGACCTCACAGTTCACTGTCAGTGCAGAGCCTGCTTTGGATTCCCTCCCTTCCTCTCTCTGCCCCTCTCCTGCTCATATTCTCTCTCTGCCTCTCAAAATAAACAAACATTTTTTAAAAATGGTGTTGCTCCTTTAAAAACCATCAGTAGTTTCCAGTGTTCTTCCATTCAGTCAAGGACAAAAACTTGGGAGCCGTGAGTGTTATCAACAGAAAGTCTGTAACCTGCCGCCCCCTCCCCCCTCCCCCGTTCTTACTTTGAACCTTTCAGAAGATCAATGCTATGGGAAACAAGGTAGTCCCTATCCACCCCACCATCCAACACCCACAGCCCCTTATCCCTGCTACAGAGGGAGATGGTTAGGCCTTTGGTTTTCTAAATTAGAGTTTGAAACTCTTCTTACTCTAGAATTAGGATTATGGTCTTGTAGAAGAGTCACATCACCCACATTTATGATGCATATATATATATGCATAATAAGCTCAAAAGGGAGACATCGTGAAAAATATGGTGTCCCTAGAAAAATGTCTTCTGATCTCCCAAAGTACAATTTACCAACGGGCTTTTGGGACATAATTTTACATTTACTATTCAATGAATTAACTAAACTCCCCGTAGTAAGGAAATTGCCAGGGGACTGTAAGGTCAGCACTTCACAGATATGATCATTCAAAAGTTTATGAATCCATCCCAGTATACTATAAGCCAATCCCAATTCATCATTCTCCTCTACAATACCCTGAGAGACTGTAACAGGGGCCTGTTGAAAACCAAATATGCCGTGCCTATAGGATTTCACTATCTGCTCCGCTGAGAAGCCCATCAGAAGAGGCAGTCAGAACAACCACGCATGATTTGTCTTTCATGAACCCTGGCTGAGTCTTATGATCATCTTTCTCTTTAAAATGTTTCACCTCATCATTTGAATCCTGCAGCCTACAGTTCTTTGTCAAGGTTAAGATGAAGTTCAGTTGTCATTAGTTCCTGAACTCTACCTTCCTTCTTTGGGGGGAAGTGAGGACATTAATCTCTTTCCAGCTCTCTGGCAACTTGCCATTCTCCACAACTTTACAAAGATGACTTTCAGCTGGCCAGCAAACCCACCTGCAAACTGTCTCACTGCCTTCAGATGTAATTCCTCTGGGTCAGGAACCCTTTTGGAATTTCCCTTCCTTGTGTTCTGGGAACACACTAGGCAGCCTGAAGCCCCTCTCTGGTAAGCACGGCCTCGGAGGTATAGAGGGTATTTGGTGGCTGACCTCATACAAGTCAGTCCGAGGCTGTGCTGCTGCTTTCTGCTTCACCTATCAGTTCCTTGAGGTTGGTCAGAGTTGGTTCAAGAGGAACAGTGCACCTGCATTACTTCCTGTACTTTCCAGGAAATGAACCTCTCAACACTGCAAGCCAGTCATTTTTCAGAGGCCATTCAGTCTCGTTTAATTCCTTAGTGATCAACAGAGACTTCAATAAGTGAGCATCATGTGATAAGGGAAGTAAACGTACTCCATCACTATGGCCACATGAAAGTATAAGATTACTCCCTACCCTAAACATGACATTAATTCGGTTATCCCTCAAGTATTGTTATGCATAGTCTTTTAGAGTAAAGATGATGGCAGAACATATTTGATAGAAAAGCCAGCATGGCAAAGTAAGATACAGAAGCCAGGGAGGCGAACGTGATGAACAACCTGCACTCGAGGTACAGTAAATCCTCAGGATCTCAGGAACCGCCCCGTCAAATCTGACCAAGACATGCAGTAGCAGTGCAGCCTACAAAAATAGGTTCCACATCCCTCAAAGCCTCATCACTGCTCTTCAGAACTGGAAAACAGCCAATGCTATATACATCCCAGATAAAGGGCCAAAGATGATCTCAGGAAACCAATCCATTGATCCTACCAAATCACTGGTTTCCTATCTCACCTTTCCAAAAGAACATTTTGTCTCTCAGCAAAAATCAACTGGGGCTATCCATGGTGCAGGCTGCCACCGTAGAGTCCAGAATCCCTGAACTGTTACTATAGTTGCTTGCAAGGGAGGCTTCCCACCCACACAGATCTCTCCTTTCTCTTGGTTTTTCTCTTCCTCATTATCTTAATCATACTGTTTTGTTTTCTAATTTTCCTGGGTAAACAGAAGAGAGATAATGAGGTAGTGTAGAGAACAAAACACTAGCTTTGGAAATAAAAGACCTGGAATCATGCCTTAGCTCTGCCACTTATTACCTATAACCTTAAGCAAGCCCATTAATCTATCTGGGATGATTGCCCTGAAGACCAAATAAAACAACAAAGTCAGAGCCCTTTGTAACAATGTAAAAAAAGTTTTTTGTTATCATAATAATTAGTCTCACACAGGCATGTTTCCTGCCTTCAAAAGTAGTCTTTTGTTTGCTTTTTTCTTTTTAAATGTTAGTTTATTTTTGAGAGAGAGAGAGAGAGAGAGAGAGAGAGAGAGAGAAAGCAGGGGAGGAGCAGATGGAGGGAGACAGAGAATCTCAAGCAGGCTCCAGGCTCTGAGCTGTCCGCACAGAGCATGACGTGGTGCTCGAATTCTCGAACCATCAAATCATGACCTGGGCCAAAGCAGGACACCCATCCGACGGAGGCACCCAGGCGCCCCTCTTGTTTACTTTTTTAATGGAGGTATAATTGACATAACATTGCGTAAGTTTAAGTGACGATTTGATATATATTGCAAGATGATTAACAAAGTGTTAGCTAACACCTCTATTATGTTCCATAATTATTTCTTTTTTGTGAACATAATCACGATCTAGCCTCTTCGCAGCTTTGAAGTTTGTAACCCAGCACTACTGTAATCATCACTACCCTATGCAGTAGATCCCCAGGGCTTACCTACCTGCCAGTTGCATGTTTCTACTCTTAAACAACATCTCCCTGATTGTGTCAGCTCCCAGCTCCTGAGAACCACCATTCTATTCTGTTTTGTTTTGCTTGTTTACAACGTCAAATCTCCTCTGAGATTATGCGCATAATGAGGTGTTCTGTAATAACATAATGACTAATTGGAAAACTTCTTCAGCATACAGTGATTTAGGGATTAGGCTGGTGTATGCACATTTAATAATATCTGCAAGAGGTAGATGCTCAGTTCTGTTGCCATCTTACATAAAATAAATAAATGTAGGATTAAAGTCTCCAATTTCATATAAGTCTATGAATATTCATGTATTCCATAAAGGTTAACAAGGGTTCTTTAAAATCTGAAAATAAATCCTAGTGTGAAAAGAACTCCTAGAACAAGGAGCTTTCCACGTTTACCGTGCAAGTTCTGTGCACCTGGTTTTCGTTAAGACTAAGACTAACCCATTGTCAAGTGGATCAAATGACATGGAGTTCTTCAAATGCCTAGGACCCATTACATTTGGAAAACGTAAAGCGGAGTCACAGAGTCACCATTAACTTAATTACAGTTTGACAGAGAAGGATTACTATGATAAAAAATCTCAGAAATTTGTGTTTCCAGGTCACATGGTCTTTCATAGACTCAATGCTAAAACAAGACAATAAAGTAAACTCAGAAAGGGCTGGCTGCATACACCCACCAGGTGATAGACACTGTGTCTTATGAAGCTGAGCAAAGAAAATGAAGTAGAAGGATGGAATGGGCAGTACTGCAGAAGGCGAAACGTTTGTTAGGGATGATCAGTCATCCTACAGAAAAGCATTAGGATTCTCAAGCAATATATCCCAGCTAAACAAAACTGCTCAGAGGTTAAAAGGAAACTCTAAGATTAAGATTACTTAGATTCATAAACGAAGGCTCCGATGGCATGGGGAGAGTGAAGAACTACAGGAAATGAGCTTATTAAAACCAAAGACACTTATACACAGAAACCTGACATAGATTTTACTTGAACAGGTATCAGTTATTATTGCCCTTCTTAGATTTCTGGATTAACAAGGGGGAAGGGAGGATAACAGAGTTGGCGGAAGAAGGGTTACAACATTTATTGGGTTCTACATGGTGTCACATGCCTTTCTAGGTGCTTTATAGTGCTTATTTAATTCTGACAGTAAAGCCCATGAAAAAGAGTATCCCAATACCCATTTTAAAGCTAATGAAACCAAGCTTCAGAGAGGTCATTTAGCCCCAAATCTGTCCAAATTCAGGGAAATATGATCTTTATAGAAGAGTTACTGAATGTCCCCTTATACAATCAAGTATCAGAGAAGCTACTTTGGAGGACGGCTCTAGTAGGGTTTCAGTCAGGCCCGTTCTTCATGAGTGAAGAGAAACCTGTTAATTGACTACCTGACAGGCTGGCTTCCCTCAAGAAAGGTCCTGGTTGATGCAGCCAGTTGGAACTGGCCAGAACCCAGGGTGATGAAATAATCATTAGAGGCATGGATCAAGTAGGCAGCAACTCCAGGCTGAACGTGATGTCCAAGGAACACAATGTTGAATGATGAAAGTGGCTTTCAAGAGGACTGGAATCCACAACTTGAAAGAAGAAGCTACATTAACAGAGGAGCCAACAAGAGTTGCCAGAAAGCACCAAGAGATAGGTATTTTGAAAGCAGACAATAAACTACTGAGAACGAAGGATCATATGCCCTGAACTCAACACTAGGAAAGAGCACGGTCTCCCAGACAATACCTCTAACATCTAACCTGTTTCAGCCCCAAATGATTTCTGTTCTAATTCATAAATCAAGGAGAAGCATCAATCAGTGAGCCAGCTTACATTGCAGGAATACAAGGCCATTAATGGTTTCAGCAAGTTCACAGGGAAGTCAGTGAAGGAAGCAGAAAGTCTAACTGGCATCAAATCCCTACAGAATATGAGTCAAAACATCAACTCTCAATTCCTGATGAATTCATTTCACAGAAAAAAGCATCAAATAACATACAGATCAGTGGGCTTTGGAAAAAAGCCATAATGCCACACAAAAGTAGAATTACATACAACACTGTACAACTTTAGTTATAGTAATTTAAAAATATTCAGTCAGTGAGAGCAGAGTGGTAGAAAAAGGAGGACACTAGGACTTAGAGAACAGAGAACCCTGTGAGATAGGGATTATCTTCTCCACACATTTGTATGTTTCTCTAGATGACAATTAACAAATACCAATCATAAGACCTTCCTTCAAATGGTGAGATTTGGAATAATTTTAAGTCTTTAATGTTATACATTTAAAATTGGGGGAAAACAGAGGAGCCTGCGTGGCTCAGTCGGTTAAGTGTCCGACTTCAGCTCAGGTCATGATCTCACAGTTTGTGGGTTCACGCCCTGCATTGGGCTCTGTGCTGACAGCTCAAAGCCTGGAGCCTGCTTCCAATTTTGTGTCTCCTTCTCTCTCTGCCCCTCCCCCACTTGTGCTGTTTCTCAAAAATAAAGAAATGTAAATTAAAAAAAAAAATTGGAGGAAAACAGTCTCATCAATGCACCCTAAATTATCTGGACTAAAATGGTATTAAAAAGCCACAAACCAGTCACAAATAACCATTAGAGACAAAAACAAATAGTTAGAAAGAACACTGTATAAATAATTTCTCATTTGATGTCTTCTCTGACCACCATAGAATCTGACACTCCCTGTATCCCTTAGGCAGCTTTTCTCCCCCCATCATGGCACTGAAAACACATCTGACATCCCACATACTTTACTTGCTGACTTGTTTATTTGCAAACACAATGTATGCTCTAGAGGATAAGGGCAAAGAGGGGAGGGCATTTATTTTGTTTGCCCTTAATCTCCGGGGTCTTGAAAAATGCCTGGCTCTTGGTAGGCACTCAACTGTTAAAGTGAACAAATAAATATATAATCAAAGTGTTGTCAATTAGCTCAACTCTATGATAAGCTTAAGTGATGACTGCACCTTCTATTTTGTTTTAAATGCTTTCTTTATTTCTGAGAGAGAGAGAGAGAGAAACAGACAGACAGCATGAGCAGGGGAGGGTCAGAGAGAGAGGGAGATACAGAATCTGAAAACGGCTCCAGGCTCTGAGCTGTCAGCACAGAGTCCAACACGGGGCTTGTACCCATGAACCGTGAGATCATGACTTCAGCCGAAGTCAGATGCTTAACCAGCTGAGCCACCCAAGCACCCTATGACTGCACCTTCTAAAAAGTACTTTAGAGTACCAGAAGTATAAAGGCGAGAACTAAAATGTAGGAGCTATGGCTGAGTATTCATTAGCATCGTCAGAATCGAGCAGAAGAATCTCATTCATTCATTGGTTCAGTATGAATAGGAAAGCATATTGCAGTGTCTACTTTTTGTAACACCCAACTTTTTAACATGTGAAAGCTCTACTTCCATAAAAAATTAAGATAGATCCATTTTGGTATAATCTGCAAAAACCTTGAGAATCATAGAAGAGTTGTAAGTCCAGTTCTGAACAGTGAATGGAACTGAAATGATATCATGGAGGAGAAGCTTGATCTGTAGATAAAGGCAGAAGGAAAAAAATACACGGTCTAATTTTCATAGTAAATGCATGACCATGGGACACCTAGGTGGCTCAGTCAGTTGAGCATCTGACTTTGGTTCAGGTTATGATCTCGCGGTTTGTGGGTCTGAGCCCTGTGTCAGGCTCTGTGCTGACAGCTCAGAGCCTGGAGCCTGCTTTGGATTCTGTGTCTCCCTCTCTCTCTGCCCCTCCCCCACTCACACTCTGTCTCTCTCAAAAATAAACAAACATTAAAATAAAATAAAGGAAATACATGACCTTAGCAATGCAAAAACAGACAGTAGTATATGGAACAAGTGGCTAAGTGTATGACTGGTTGACTAACACAATGACCTAATATTTCTGTTTAGGATTCCACTAATCTGGCTGGCAAAGTGAAGTTACTTTTAAATGAGATGCTGTGTTTCTCTTATTAAACTGGAGCAAAGTGGTCATGTTTCGATTGATTGCATACATCCAGGTATAAGAACTCATTTTTTATGATTGCCCAGTCTAGTTAAACGCATTTGTATTGAAGAGCGATCACTTGCCAATTTGGTCGGTCATATTTCATTAGCAAATTCGTGAATCAGGGCTGTGTTTATACCACTACGATGAACGTTAGTTATTTAAGGTAAAATTCAGGCTCTGCTCTTGGATTATACATAATATGCATCAGTATGTGAAAATGAGAACATAAATGGAATCTTGACAGGCAAGTATGAAATTTATGCCAAGCGGGGAAATTAAAACCAAACGTACATTCTGACCGACACAAATCACATCCACAAATACATATCAAATAAGCAATTAATGAACCCAAATCTTCTCTTCTCCCAAAGATCAACAGCTCACAATTACAACAAGAGAAGCAGAGAGCTGCATACAGAGGCTCAACTTATGCAACATGGGGATGAGTCCAGTGCTTTGAAATTGGGACTCTTTCTGCCGAGACTACTTACCCTGCCTGGTCTGCAACACCTAAACATCTTCCCGGAGATGTATGAGTAAAGATGAGCATCTTTAATAAGACTGAGAGGGTCCATCTAGCATGTTTTGCCCCTACATCCTACGGTAAAGCTTCCCTTGTTCTGTCTAGCCTTTCAGCTAGTGACGGAAAGGTGAACCTGACTGCTTCCTCCTTCCACAAGCGCCCTGCATATGCGGTTTCCTCTGTCCAAAATTACCTCCTTCCCCTCCCCTTCCTCAGCATAACGTCAGTCAGGAATTTTCCCAGAGGCAACTCGTTCTACCACACACTCTTAGGGCCAGTAGAGAACCCTACTTCCCAGCACTGTCTCACTGGTGCCTTTGAATTTACATATGAGATGCCTGGGTATCAGTCTCCCTCACCAGAGGGTTCCATGAGGAAGGCACATTTTTGTGTCTCTCTAGGTATCCCAGCACTCAGCACAACCCTGGGTACAGACAGTAAGCTCTTCGGCATTTGTCAAAGAAGGAAAGAAGGTATGAATAAATGAGAAGTTTAACTCACATTGTCAGAGTCTGGCATGGAGTGTAAAAGAGCTCAGCTTTTAAGGAAAAGAATCAGACAGAGACAGAAACACAGAGGAAAACCATTAAGGGGAAAGGCTAAGCTGAGTAGAATGAAAGTAAATTTGATGTTTCTCTTCTCGAGGGCCTAATGTTGGTATCAAGTATTTAGGAAAGACTTCAGTGAATACACATCAGAGGCTCAGCCATCAAGATTTCTCTTCTGCTTCTGCTCCCTGTTTGGGTTTGTATGTTTCCAAATTCTATTAGTCTATGGTAAGTAGTTTCTTCTTAGGCCTTTTCACTCTTTTTATTTAGGCTTTTCCTCTCCACCTCTCCCCTCCCTGTGGTGATTATTGGTTTATTTGGTCTTGGTTATTGATCCCATCAAAGACAACAATTTCCTTCACTCAGAATTCTTTCTCCCAGGTAAAATCTCCCATTCTTCACACCAACTCGTTTTCTCATTTTCTCCATGGTTAAAAGTTACTTCAAGCTTTTCTCAGAAGTTTTCTCAAAATGACACAATTTTGTCATGTTCCATTTTTTCCTCTTTCTTTCCATTTTGAACGAGGGCTCACTTGGCATTACATCACTCTGTCAGAAAGTGCATGAGGCAGAAGAAACAAGACTATGATAAGAACACTCTAGTACCTACCAAGACATTGCCCATTCCAGCCTCGGAACCCCTCTGTGCAGGGAACACACTGGTAAGATCCAGGAGAATTCACACATTGTTCATCTGGACAAGTGCTTGGAGTCAAACATTCATCAATATCTGAAAAATGGGAGAACCAGGTCACAAACATTTTATCAGAACACTGAAGCACACACTTTTCTGATTAAGCCGCGTGGGCGGGCAGGGGGGGGCGGGGGCAGGTACGTTGTATCTACATTTTGGTGGAGAAAACCATAACCAGATAAGTCGAATGCTGGGCCTACACATAACCACCACAGCGATAATGCAAGGCCAGGTAGACCTTGAATAAAACATTTACACACAGTCAAAGGAAAAACTTGGCCCCAGTTCTCCAACTAGCAGGGTCAGACCTCTCCATTTCTGGGAGCTGGCAGCTTCTCGGAGGCCATCTTCTAGACATCAAACCTTTGATGGAATAGTGCAGCTTGCCAGAAAGAAACATAACGAACAGGCATGAGAATGACAAAGCCACATATCCACCTGGCCAGAGGTTCTCTCTGCAGACAATGGATGCTCTAGGGAAATCCCTGCTTTGGCTTCATGGGCCCATGAACACCCCAGGTTTGAATAATTTAAAACCTTTCACAGGCTATGAAATCCTTGGAGGTGAAAACAAAACATTAGGAGAGAATGAACTCATCAAATACTCGCCAGAGTTTCCAGAAAACACAGTGATATGATTGTATGGTAATATTTTCTACTAAAAATACACCTTATTCACATTCACAGCTAACTGGAGTTATTCATCACTGTTCTTTTCAATGTGAGAGAAAAACAACGCCTTAAATATGGCTGGTGCTGTGGCAGACGTAACTACTACAGCAGCTTTTTGAAGAATGGTAGAACAACAGAAGGGGGGGAAATAGGATATAGGAAATGGCTCAGGCATTTAACATGAGTGGGAACACCTTGGGTACCAGCCCCATTTGAAATCATCATTTTTTTCTGGGGTTGGAGTCTAAATTCAGGCAAGTGTATTTACTGTCTAAGTATTCCAATAGAAGATGCATACAGGACCGCCGATCATATGTGAGATATAAAGAAAATTTTCAGGACATTCGTAAAAAGTAAAAGAACTATATAATGGATACATTCATTCATTCTGGGAAATTCTCAGAATTTCTCTCTCATTATCACCAGGCAAGTGTGAAAAGATGCTTCAAGTAAAAAAGATGCTCAAAGTAAAAAAGTTGAAGTTGATATTAATAGAGTAAGCACCAAGTCAGTGTGGTAATTTTTTTTTCCTATCAGTGAAAAATCCTTGCCAACAGACAATGACACACAGTGGTGTGTGTGTGTGTGTGTGTGTGTGTGTGTGTGTGTGTTCAAGGTCAGATGTTCTAGGACTTCTTGTTCTACAGAAAGATGATGCTTGCCAGTTTCATTTTCCAAACAGCATTACATTCTTCTCTGGAAGGAATTTTTTTTTTAAATAGAACTACAACTGTTAAGCCAGAGAAGGTTTTGAGGAAGGCTGGCCCAATAAATAAGGTGCATTGCTGAGCACGACAAGACAACATTTCTGCATTTCCGGCCGCTCTCACCTCTGTCTGCTCATTCCCTGGTCTATAAATTCGGGACTACCTGCCTGGTAATACCTCCACAGGACAATGTGAGGCTGCATGAGATAATGTCTGTGAACTACAATAGGCTCCTTGGAGACGGGCGCTGTTTGAAAGCAACTCTGTTAGTGGCAGCTGAGAAAATCTTTGGTGAGCCAGAAGCCTGGGGACCTTTGGTTCTGGTCCATGACGAAATTAGAAAACAGCCATGTCATTTGGCTCCTTCTTCTTCTTTTCAAGCCATTTCATGGGGATAGAATTATGTATTATTTACTTGGGGCACCCTGGTAGCATTTCTGTGAAACGATTTCCATACACCGAATATTACTGCATAGTCTCCACTGGCTTTCCCGTTTACATACAGAATTTTCAAATCTCTACTCCTTCACACTTTCCATCCTCACGCCATAGTTACTACTGAAATGTCTCATCTTCCCTTCCTGAAACTATAAGTAGAGCTTACAAATCAGCATGTGACTTCAGCTAGTTAAGCGTCCGACTTCGGCTCAGGTCATGATCTCAGGGACCATGGGTTCAAGCCCCACATCGGGCTCTGTGCTGACAGCTCGGAGCCTGGAGCCTGCTTTGGATTCTGTGTCTCCCTCTCTCTCTGCCTCTGCCCCACTCACACATGTGTGCATTCTCTCTCTCTCTCTCAAAAATAAACATAAAAAATTTAGAGTCAGCGTCTGACTTTTTTGGGGAGTGTTGTTCTGCACATGAAGGCTCATCAGGTCAACTACCCCATTTCTTTAAAAACATTCCCAAAGCTACCGATGTACCGAGAAGGTCCAGGCAGAAACAAAGTAATCAGGAAAGGGGGAGGTTTCCGGAGACGAATGGTTCTTGAGAACTAACAGGGTGACAGGCACCACACAAGATACCACGACACGCATTTATTCTCATGACAGCCCTGAAAGTTAACTTTGCGGCTCCCATTTCACAGGTTTCAAGGGGGCCAAGTCCCTGGCACCAAGCCAGACAGTGACTAAGCGTGGGAGTCAGGAGCCAACGCCACGACCCTGCCCCCTCCCATGGCCACCCTGCCTCTCCAGGGCAGAGAGAGGGTCCCCTGTGAAAGGAGGGTGGGGACACTTCCCCTCGGCTGCCAGGGGAGAGACCTTATGGTGCTGCCATAACCCTAGTTGGTCAGGGATTCAGGAATGTAAAATGCTCCTGCGCCTTTCCAGATCAGAATGCAAGGGGCAGGGAGGGGGGAGGAAGACACAGGTGCAGGCTGCCAAAACACATCTAATTGGCTCTTCCTCCAGGCCCGGGTCATTAGATCTGTGGAGAAAACCAATGCAGAGGAGCCAGGGACAGCTGAGGGCAGCCTGCCCCAACTTGTCCGTCCCCTGCCTTGGTCTGGAAGTCCAGCTGTATTAGAAAATAGGCTGATCCTCAGGCAGCTGCAGGCAAAGAGCCCCAAAGAACCAGTCCATCGACAAAGCCTGGCCCCTCTGAAATGAGCTCAGAGACCCCTGTTCCTCCCCGGGCACATATCCATGGTAACATTTAAGCAGAAGTGTAACATATTTCTTCATGGAAATAATTGTTTAAAAAGTACCATGGTGGTTTCAAAAAAACCTGTATAATTGGGACATAAATGAGCAGAAAGAGTAAATGGTTAATCATTCTGCACATACTCTAAAAGCTTCTCAGAACTTTTTTTTTTTAAATATAATACTAGCAAACTCATTGCCGTGGTCAGCAATAAAGAAATTTTATCTAGCACAGTTGGAAAGCGACCTGGCATTAGTGACATGGGGCTTCTGTGCAGCAGGCGTTTGTAACCAAATCCCAAAACACATGTAAGACAGAGAAGTTCAGAGAAAGGAATCGAACAGGGCAAAAAGGGTGGAAACTAAAAATCAACAGCAGGTAAACCCGTACCATGTTCCCAGATGAATGATCCAGACACTGTAATTAAGTCTGGACTCATGCTACAATACTCGGCAATGAATTGTTCTCAAGTGATTCACTCCAACTACCAGGGGAGGCAGATGCTGAAGTGGACAAGGACAGTGAAGATGGAAAGCAAGCCAAAGTCACTGAAGCGAGGCCAAGAGGCCGGGACTCTGGAAGGCAGGAAGAGCCTGGATGAGCTGATGTCCGGCACAGCTGGCGGAAGAAAGTCAGGACCAAGCTACGTGCCCACCAGTCCCGGGTGTGGACCCAGCCCTGTGCTTCAGGATCACGTGTGCTCCACACTTCGAGGTGGCACAGACTCACCCTCGCAACGGCCGCCCCGGGTCATGCGGTACCCGCTGTCGCAGTATTCACACCGGAAGGCCCCCACGGTATTGACGCAGTGCCCTTCCCCACACACATCTGGCCTCAGGCACTCATCAACATCTACAAAGCAGAAAACGTGGCTGAGTTTTATTTCTCAAAACAGAGTCTCAAACCTCTCCCATCTCCCGGGTCAGTCTGAAGTCAGGAATAAAATAACCGATTCCTACCACCATTCCTTCGATTTGTTGACAGGTTTCAAAATCGAGTGGTTTTGATTTATGTGGGACCCCAAAACATTTAACGTCTCAGGTCTCTGCACATACTTGACACTCTTCGTTCAATAGCGTTGGAGGAAAAAAAATTCCATATTTATATCCTCCAGTATCTAGCAGATGACTATGTCATAAAAGGTGTTCAGTAATAAATTCTGGGTTGCCAGAATAAGCAGTACGATTGATGGGATCTTAAGGGAGCTAACAACCCAGGTCTGGGAATTTATGCATCAGGAAGAACATGGCCATTACCTATGCAGTTAGGACCCTCCTCACTGGCCATAAATCCTGCTGGGCAAATACACAAGAAACTGCCCTCGGTGTTTTCACAGCGTCCCTGGGAGCAGAGCTGTTGGGCCTGAGTGCATTCATCAATATCTGTTAACAAAAATACAGATAAAAGCATCAGTGTCGTGTAGCATGAAATTCTCAGTCTCCCTGTTCATAAATTACCAGCACACTATTCCCTGTGCACCACATCCTTATAACTAAGGAGAACGGTAAAGGGGGGCATGATCATATGCCTCAGATACCTGAAGGATGGTTACTAGGAACAGGGAATACCCGTATGGTGTACCGTTTCAAAAGCTACAACTACAGCCTTCACATTGGTGTTTGTGAGAGACATATTTAGGTCAACACAGAAGGACTCTTCTGATACATGGAATCATCTAAGCACTGTAATTTGTGTGTCACCCCCAGGCCAGCTCCACAGAGAGTGCCGGAAACACTGTGAAAGAGACTCTCTCACTGTGCGCGTGGGCGAAGCTGGAATCGATCATCTCAAATGCCCTTTTCAACTTTATATTCTACGGTTCCAAACATAATACATACAATGTATGCAAATTCAAGAGAAATAGCCATGGTATGGAACCGGTAGATACGCCCCTCAACCCACCCCACATATATATAAAAAGCCACATAATGTTAAGTCACATATCTTATGGACATGAAGCATAGCAAAATCATATTAATTGGGTGTATGTCTTTGTTGCTTTATATTTGTCTTATAACTCTTAGTGCTGAATTTCCCTCTTCTAAAAAAGAGAGCAATTAAATCTAGTGCTAATGCACTGAAATGATTTCCATAATGCCATTATGCCTCTTTTTGAGGTACATTTTTTTCCAAAGAATCACGTTTGAGAGCCTGTGCTTGTGAATTCATTAATGGCTTTGTGTTAGTCTACTGATTTTCAGTTTAGAAATTGCTTTTAGAAATCACATCTTATGCAATTACATATTTTATACAATTATAATTCTTTATTGTAGTATATATTAATATTGTTTTGGTTTTGCTAAATACATGCTTGTAGGTAGCTATTCCTATTCTCTTATATATTATATATTATATTATTATACCTAGAAATCATTAAAAATTATTTTACCTTTTTTCCCACTTTTATCTAATTGTATTACATTTGGAAATGGAGGTAGCACTGAACCAGGACATAAGAGCATCTCAGGAGATAAACAAACCTCTTTTTCAGCTCTCTTAGCTCAGGGACAGAAATTTTTAAAAATGAAACACAGTAACATTTCCCACAATAATTACACAGAAAATGTTAATGTGGGAATATTTGATATTTAAAAACTTCATCAAACGTGTCTCTTACCAACACATTTCCTCTGTTGCTCACTGAACTTGTAGCCATCGTAGCAGATACACGTGTACCTCACAGGTAGGTTAATGCAGTGTCCCGCGCCACAGATGTCAGGGTTCACAGTACATTCATTGATTTCTTAAAAATAAATAAGAGAGAAAACAACAGATATCAACAAAGATTTCTCTGCTACTTGCACACCATTCCTGTGTATTTCCTGATTAGCTTGTTGACAGGTATGCAGTTAGAAGACACAGGTCACTTCTCATTTATCCAAAGGAAATAAATAAAAACACTCAGAAAGATACACTCATCCATATGTTTCTTGCAGCATTATTTACAATAGCCAAGATATGGAAGCAACCCAGCAACCCAAGTGTCCACTGATAGATGAATGAGTACACAGACACAGACACACACACACACAGACACACACACACACACACACACACACACAGTAGACTATTACTCGGCCATAAACAAGAATGAGATCTTGTTATTTGTGACAATGTGGATGGACCTAGAGGGTATTATGCTAAGTGAAATAAGTCAGAGAAAGACAAATACCACATGATTTCACTCATATATGGAGTCTTAAACAAATGAGCAAAGAAATAAAAAAAAAACAAACCAGAAATAGACCTATAAATACAGAGAACAAACTGATGGTTGCCAGAAAGGGGGGAGGATGGGCCAAATGGGTGAAGGGGAATATGAGGTACAGGCTTTCATTACGGAATGATTCCATCACTGGGATCAGAGGCACACCACAGGGCATCTAGTCCATAATACTGTAATAGTGTCACGTGCTGACAGATCGTAGCTACACTTGTGGTGAACACAGCAAAACAGACTTGCTGAAAAACTAGCTTATACACTTGAATGTAATGCAACATTGTGTCAACTTTTACTTCAATAAAAAAAAGTATGGTGACTTCTAAAATCAAGTATAAATTCATTTGATTATTTCATAATTGCTCAGTCACACCCACGATCATCAATAATTCCTAATGAAACTTCCAACANGGGGGGGGGGGGGGGGGTGTGCCTGGGTGACTCAGTTAGTTAAATGTCTAACTTCAGCTCAGGTCACAGCTCCTGAGTTTGAAA
This sequence comes from Crocuta crocuta, assembly GCF_008692635.1. Taxonomy (NCBI): domain Eukaryota; kingdom Metazoa; phylum Chordata; class Mammalia; order Carnivora; family Hyaenidae; genus Crocuta; species Crocuta crocuta. The sequence goes on along the minus strand of NW_027531626.1, from coordinate 1,417,424 downwards.
CCTGTGTCGGGCTCTGTGGTGACAGTGCGGAGCCTGGACCCTGCTTCGGATTCAGTGTCTTCCTCTCTCTCTGCCCCTCCCACGCTTGCACTTTGTCTCTCTCTCCTTCAAAAACACATAACTATTAAATAATAATAATTTTAAAAAGCCACCTAGGAAATTTTAAGATAATCAAATCTTTTCAACTTCTAAGATGGCCCACAAGGAGTTTCTATCCACTCCAGTTCATTTGACATGATGGACTTTGAGCCAACATGTGAGTTCTCCTGATAAGAAATATACAGTAACTCTTTATTCATTAGCAGGCCAAATTCAATTTCTCACAACTATGTCCACCTCTTCCAAAATTTCTCATTAGTTCTCAAGAAAAATCTACCACTCCTAATCAAAGCAAAACTTCTGGGTGTAACTGACTCTTAATTTGCCAATTTCAACATCAGTATATTTATACTGATAAAGTAGAATCTTCTTCCCAATCTTCTCTGCTAAATTCCACCCTTGTACTCCAGTTACTGACTCATGCTTGAGACCTACTTCTTCTGTAAGGCCTGAGAAGACTGGCCCTAGGTCCCCATTCCACATGGTACACACTGTGGTAGAGACAGTGTCGCAGGAGCCTATGCTGGGCAAAGGCTATTAAAATGAGTGTACTTACCAAAGGACGTAAAAGAGCCTTCATTGCTTGAATGCTCAAAAGTGGCCTTCTGAGAGGAATTACACCCCTTACATCATCTATTTTCATTTTTTTCTTTTTTTTATAGTTTATTTACTTTTATGACAGAGACAGAGAGAACACGAACAGGGGAGGGGCAGAGAGAGGAAGACACAGAATCTGAAACAGGCTCCAGGCTCTGAGCTACGAGCACAGAACTCGATGCGGGGCTCAAACCCACAAACCGTGAGATCATGACCTAAGGTGAAGTCAGCTGCTTAACGGACTGAGCCACCCAGGCGCCCCTACATTGTCTATTTTCAATGACCTTTGTAAGGAGGTATCATGGCACTGTAGGGGTGGGGCAGTCTAGCTGATAGAAGCCCAGGCTTATAGACTGTGAGAACACAAATCTTGCTGCCCTTTCCAAGCTTGGGCAAGTTACTCTAACATTCTATGCCTCACTTTCCTGCAGGTGAAATATATGGGAATAATCAGAATACCAACTTGACTATCAGGTTCAAAGAAGATAAATAATGCACATGGCCCAATGCCTGGCATATTATACATGTTCAATAAAAGCCATTAAAGACCTAAAAGTGACACCTGAAACCATAGAAATCCTACAAGAGAGCACAAGTAGTAATTGCTCTGACACTGGCCATAATAACATGTTTCTAGATATGTCCCCTGAGTTAAGGGAAATAAAAGCAAAAATAAACTATTGGGACATTATCAGAATAAAAGCTTCTGCACAGCAAAGGAAACAATCAATAAAACTAAAAGACAGCTAACTGAATGTGAGAAAATATTTGTAAATTATACATCCCAATAAGCAGTTAGTATCCAAAAATAGATAAAACACTTATACACCTCAACACCAAAAACAACCCAAATGATCCAATTAAAAATAGGTAGACAACATGAACAAACATTTCTCCAAAGACCTATAGATGGCCAAGAGTCACATGAAAAGATGTTCAGCATCACTTATCATCAGGGATGTGCAAATCAAAACCACAATGAGATATCACCTTACACCTGTCAGACTGGTTAACATCAACAACACAATGAACAGCAAGTATTAGTGAGGATGTGGAGAAAAAGAAGTCCTTGTGCACTGTTGGTGGGATCTGCAAACTGGTGCAGCCACTGGAGAAAACAGTAAGGAGTTTCCTCAAAAAATTTGAAAACAGAATCACCATATGATCTAGTAATACCACTACTGGGTATTCACCCAAAGAATATGAAAACACTAATTCAAAGAGATACATGTATCCCTATGTTTACTACAGCATTATTTACAAGAACCAAACTATGGAAGCAGCCCGTGTCCATCAATAGATGGATGGATAAACATGATTTGGTATATATACAATGGAATATTATTCAGCCATAAAAAAGAATGAAACCTTGCCATTTGAAATGACATGGATGGATCTACGGGGTATAATGCTAAGCAAAGTAAGTCAGTCAAAGAAAGGCAAATACAGTATGACTTCACTCATACGAGGAATTAAGAAAAGAAAACAAATGAACAAAGGGAAAAACAAAGACAAACCAAGAAACACTCTTAACTACAGAGAATAAACCGATGGTTGCCAGAGGGGAAGTGGGGGCACGGGTGAAATAGATGATTAAGAATACACTTGTCATGAGGAGCACTGAGTAATATAGAGAATTGTTAAAATTTTTAATTTTAATTTAATTTTAATTAAAAAAATTTTTTAAATAGTAAAAATTTTAAAAAGAAATAAGGGAGAAGAATTCCTGAATTTTTTTCTTTTACAGATTTAAAAGTGAACTGTAAATAAATGAACAAAATACGTTTTCAAGCGTAAAAAAAAAAACCTAGCCATTATTATCAACACTGTACGTGTTGTTCCTTGCAAAGTCATTTAAGAATATATAACAAACTGCAGGTTAAAACGGTGTTATCTTGGACTATTATCTCACTGTTCTCACAAAGTAAAAAGTAAACAAGGCTTAAAATCCATGCTGCCAGGAGCCCAGGCAGCCCCGTGTGAGAAGCCAGGGCCTCAAGCCCGGTGAGCTACATCAACGGCCTAGTTGGAAGGGTCTGTGTTCGAGAAGAGAAACAGATATACTACCATCACCGATAACCTACCATGCATTCTGCAGGAGGATGTGACCAACAGAGCTTTAACAAACACTATGGAAATGACCTCAAGGAGGGCTGTACTTGCTTTCTGAAACCCAAACCACATTCTTCATTTTACATCAAGTGTTATTCACTGTGCTGGGACTTTGAGACAACTGGCACAAATCACTTGGAAAGTCCCTAGACTTCACAAGGAAGTATGTGACACAGAGCTGTGGTATCTACTTGGATGGCCCATGCTGCATTTACAAACTACTTATACCTTTTGGGAGCCTACACATGCTAATTCACTATCAGAAAAATAGACTGGTTTAATCCGTATAATGTAAAATTACCAGAAAAAATAAAGTAACCCAGAAGACTAAAAACACTGGTAACTAACATGATTGCTTAAACTGAAGTGGCAGTATACAAAAAATGAATTACGATATATAGCATAATTATATCATCATTAACAGGGCAGGAAAATGTTTATCTGCTAAAAGATATATAATTGGGGGCGCCTGGGTGGCTAAGTCGGTTAAGCGTCCGACTTTCGCTTAGGTCATGATCTCGCGGTTCGTGGGTTCGAGCCCCGCGTCGGGCTCTGTGCTGACTGCTGGCTCAGAGCCTGAAGCCTATTTCAGAGTCTGTATCTGCCTCTCTCTGACCCTCCCCTGCTCACGCTGTCTCTCTCTCTCCTAGAAATAAATAAAACATTAAAAAATAAATAAATAAAAGATATATAATTGGTTACAAATATAGAATATGATCTAAGTTGCAAAATACACAGAAAAGAAGACAGGAAAGAAAGAAAGCTCAGGTTATGATTATGGGTACTGGTATTTTCTTCTCTAGGTTTTTCTGAATTTTTCAAAATTTCTACAATAGACATGTAGAATTACTTTTATAATCAGAAGTCTTCCTAAAAAAAAAAAAAAAAAAATATTATCATTTCTAGGTGTGCCTGGATGGCTCAGTCAATTAAGCGTCTGACTTCAGCTCCGGGCATGATCTTGCAGTTCACGAGTTCAAGCCCTACATCAGGCTCTATGCTGACAGCTCAGAGCCTGAAGCCTGCTTTAGATTCTGTGTCTCTCTCCCTCTTTGCCCCTCTACCACTTGCGCTCTGTCTTTCTCTCTCTCTCTCTCTCAAAAATGAATAAACATTTAAAAATTTTTAGAAAAAATTATCCTTTCTATGCCACAAAAAATCTGGAAGTAAAAGGTAATCTTCTCCATGTTATAATCTTAGACACTCAGGTAAGAATTTTCTTCTCTATTATGGGAATTCTTTACTAGGTTAGTGTGAAAATCAGATCTCTAACCATCTATTCCATACTGTAGGTAGATGCCTTCTCTGAAAATTATTGGTATTTACTTTTCTTGATTTTCTTTATAATGACTGATCTTCCTTTAGAGTCTACTTTGCCATTTTCTTAAAACAGAAAAGACATATTGATCAGATTTGCAAAAAGAAAAATTAGAAGATGAATTAATGTATTAGGGACAAGGATTCAGAACAAGTTCAGAGGCTATAAATCCAGGGTTTTCATATAATGCTTTAGCAGAAGTCAGTGCCTCAAAGCCCACATATACCTATATGTTGATAACCAAATATCTGTAACTCTTCAAGCACAGCTTGAGAATGGAATTTTTATAAGTGTGAACAAAAATCATCAAAAATATGTGATGTTTAATTCAAATACAATACATTCCTATGTCACAGTCTGCCAACATATTTAAACTGTTTCTTCTGACATCGGCTCTGAAAATAGGAGAAATACTTAAGAACTATACTCTTTAGTCTTAGGAAATGAAATTAATATAATTAATAAGAATTATACTCTTTAGGGGCACCTGGGTGGCTCAGTTGGTTAAGCATCTGACTTCAGCTCAGGTCATGATCTTGCAGTTTGCTGGGTTTGAGCCCCATGTCAGGCCCTATGCTGACAGTGCAGAGCCTGGAGCCTGCTTCGAATTCTGTGTCTCCCTCTCCCTCTTGCCCTCCCCTGCTCATGCTCTGTCTCTCTGTTTCTCAATAATAAATATATGTTAAAAAATTGAAAAAAAAAAAAAGAATTATACTCTTTAGTCTTAGGAAATGAAATTAATGTAATGGCCTTTCTTCTACTGTAGGATCTAAAATAAAACCTATGAGGGGCGCCTGGGTGGCTTAGTCGGTTAAGCGTCCGACTTTCGCTTAGGTCATAATCTCGCGGTTCGTGGGTTCGAGCCCCGCGTCGGGCTCTGTGCTGACTGCCAGCTCAGAGCCTGGAGCCTGTTTCAGTCTGTGACTCCCTTTCTCTCTGACCCTCCCCTGCTCACGCTGTCTCTCTCTCTCTCTCCTAGAAATAAATAAAAAACATTTAAAAATAAAATAAAATAAAATAAAACCTATGAGGATAAATATTTATGAGGCATGTTTGAGAATCTTTAGCTGATCACCTCATAGATAAATTATACAGAGACACAGCTTGATACTGTTGATCCCAGCTGGCAGGGCACTAATTTACCTAAGAAAATGTTACTCTGATACCACCAGAGGGTACTAAAAGATATATCAAAGGAGTGGAGGGACATGTACTAAAATATATTTGATGTCTACCTTGTTTGTCCCATTTTTTAAAACAAGAGATTAATTTAAACACGACTTTCATCAGTTGGGCCTCAGAGCTCCCTTCCATCCATCTGCTAAGCAGGACTCCACCCTTCCAAACAGAGAGTCACAACACCTTCTAAACACCTTAGAACTTTGAAAACAAGTCTTCTAACCACCTCTTCCCATGCTTTCCCCTCGTTTCCTAATAGATTTTCACTCTCTAGCATGTACTGCTACACCGAAAGGCAGTCTTGAAAAAGAACTGGAAAGTTTGTCTAATTTCTCCATGTTTTTTGAAGAGAAAAGGCAGGTCTTTTCCTTTTTCCAAGAGGTCACTTCACACGTAGGTATGTGATCCCCTTCCCACAGAATGAAGCAGTTTATGTTGAAACATACATTTCTTTGAGCAGACTGTGTCGACATAAGCCTAAGAATTATGGCAAAGCCTCACTCAGGAAGCACTAATTATTGGTCTCTGGGGTACTCTAGGTTAATGCAAATGTCCTGCTTTCTTTAGCCTGTTTGGTTTCTCAGAGAGGATCACCAAGAGATTCTTCCCAGTGGACTCTTCCCTAATGCCCATCACACTCCCCCTGGTCCTCAGGACCATCTGACCCTTCCCCAATGAATGTGCCCCTGAAACAACTTTACCTTCACCAGGTCAAGAACCATATTCTGCTTCTTTCACTAGAGTTCTATTTAGAGTTTGGAAAAAGAGCTATGACCAAAAGGCAAGGGAAAACCAAATACTCTCTTTATCCCACCAACAAGGCCAACAGTAAGTAGATTTAAGAGTTTGGTATCTTTCTTCTATTGTTTTAAGTGAAAAAGAAAGGTTTTTGGCAAAATATGAAAATGAGTATGATCTTTCATGTTTTTCCTCATCATATGATTACTCAAGTAAATACATAAATAAATAAATAAATAAAGCCTGGAGATATTAAAGCATGATGATTTTACATGAAAAAAGGAGATCATTTTCCATCAGCATACATAGTTTACGGAAGCTGTAATGACAACAGTAATATACTTTAGGGACAAATGTTTTTTAAAGGGGTCAGTTCTGCATTCTGGAAAAGCTCTGATGAGCCAATAGTTTTTATAATATTTGGGCCATGATAATCACAAAGGTCTCCACAGGGCAGTCATGGAAGTCAAAAGAATAATTTCTGGCTGGTATGCAAGGCCCACAGAGGAAGTTTGGGAAGAGTCGGAGGAAGGCATCAAATGTTAGCTCATGGAAAGGTTTACAAAAATGCCCTGGCTTCCTAACTGCCCCCCAATGAGCATAAACTGTCCCACAACAATTGAAACAGATGTTTCCACTTTGTAAATATTTGCCAGAGGTTTGATTTTCCAACCTACCCTTGAGTTATTAAGACACTATGTTAAACCAAGAATTTATATGCTGAAATGTACAATTTATTTGGAAGCAGTATGCCAGTAACGTTGCAAGCTACCAAATCAGCTGTTAGGAGTGGAAAATATCACACTTATTTCCTGCAAATATGCGGCTCACTTTATAAATTACATGTCAAAGTGTGTCTGAAGAAATCTGAAAAAGCTACCTCCAATTTCACGATCACAAAGATAGCATCACGAAGCGACGTGGGGCTGATTTTATTTATTTTAGACGCCTATGTATTATTCTATTCCTTTCTTCAACTTATGAGACAAACTAATAGTGACAAACATGATTTACCTCCTCTGCATTTTAGGAGAAAGAGCCATTGTATAATGTTCCTGACAGAACTGATCAGACTGCTGCTCCCTCAATCTTTATGTCTGGCTCTCATATCAAGCCATTGGGAACATCTATAGTTTGATTTAAATTAAAACTGATATAAAACAGTCTTCTTGTGCTAGTGTGGATTACAGATTATAGTCTAGCTATCAAGTTGCAAGCCATTTTAATTCAAAGGCTCTAATATTCTCTCCATGGACTGTTCCAGAAAGATTGTTCTACTATAGGAAGTAGGAACACCTAAAAATGTTGCATAAAATTTTAACATCACTTTTTTCCTGGAAGGAAATATTCATGCTCCAAACATGTGATAGCAGATGTTGGCCCTGTATCTCTGCCAAACTCAAATTAAGCTGTCTTCTAACAACTTCATAAAGCACAGCTACTTTCATTTTTTTTTTCAACCAGCTCTGTAGTTCAGTTGAAGCTAAGAAACTTCAATTTGTTAGTCCTCACACAGCTGCATTTAAATGACGAAACTACATTTATCTAGCCAAGCTTAATTAACCTCTACAGAGCTAGTTTGCAAAAAGTCTATCCATCAAACTCAGCCATTGTTAAAAAGGCACAAAACTGTATGTTCACAATGGAAAATAGAAAGAGAAATACAGTGTTTGTACCTACTGATCTTTCACTGTATTGACACACTGCAGTTTTCCTTTATAATAATGAGAAAAGATTATGAAATATTAATAAAGAGAAAAGATCCCTGCTGACCAAGATGTGCCGTGGTGCAGCCTCTTATAGATGTGTTTCATAAAGTGAGCAGACACATAAATGACTTCATAATAGAGAGTAACTGTTTTAGCCATGGCCATTAAAATAAGCAACCACTATCATTTTATTTTATCTCTCCAGAAGTAGTTAGAAGAGCTGATATTTCTCTATCATTTAACTCAGTATTAAGAGTAAAAGCAAAAAGTACTTGGCATCCAGTAAATGGAGAAGGCTGTGGCTCTGGGTGCAGGTGCCTAAAACTATGTAAAAACGCACGGCAGCCCCTGATGTGACTGCACATCTCTGTGAAGTGCATTTCATCTTGGGACACAAAGGTGCTTTTTATTTTTTTTTTTTAATTTTTTCTTTTTAAACAAATATTTTAATGTTTAGTTTTGAGAGAAAGCGAGAAGTGAGCCCAGGCTAGTAGGAGAAGGGCAGAGAGGGAGACGGAAGATCCAAAGAGGGCTCTGTGCTAATGGCAGGGTTGAACTCATGAACCACGAGATCATGACCTGAGCCGAAATCAGACGCTTAACCGACTGAGCCACCCAGGCGTCCCCAAAGGTGCTTTTTAAAAACACTTTCCAGGGGCACCTGGACGGCTCAGTCGGTTAAGCATCCAACTTCAGCTCAGGTCAGGATCGCACAGTTCATACGTTAGAGTCCCATGTCGAGCTCTGTACTGACAGCCAGCTCAGTGCCTGGAATTTGTTTCATATTCTGTATCTCCCTCTCTCTCTGACCCTCCCTTGCTCATGTTGTCTCTCTCTCTCTCTCAGAAATAAATAAAACATTAAAAAAATAATAAAAATAAAAACACTTTCCAGTCTGAGGTTTCAATTCAAATATCTAAGAGAACTTCCATTCACGTTTTTGATAAAATGGACCAAAGTTCTTCTTAATATAAAAAATTGTATGTATTTTATATAATTTATATAATAGTACTGTGGTTTTTAACATAAAACCTATATACATATTTAAGGTTATAACTTGATGTTTTTATATACACATGCACTATGAAATCCTCACTATAATTCATCTAATTAACATACCAAGCACAATTTTTATTTGAAAAACTATGCATGTCATGTTTCTGAGGAAGGAATATTTTCAGAAAGGCTGCACACTCTTCTATTAGCTTCTTTTAGACCCTGCCAACCTCATCCTGACCTTACGTTGGTATGATGCATTTTAGCGATCTTTTTTCAGACTATATAAAAATACCTGTCTACTACAGAGTATATGGAAAATAGAAAATATGCTACAACACCCCAAACCTCTTGGATCCTACTATAAAAATAACCACTGCTAACATCTGGCATCTTTTCTTCCAGCATTTTCTCAATATGTAAGTCTTTTTTATAAAACTGGCATAATGCTATTCATTCCTACATTTTTATACACTTCATTTTGTGTTTAACAGTATGGTGACCATTTTCTGCTAGATTTTAATAAAAATTCTTCAAAAATACTATATTTGATGGCAGTATAATGTCCCAGTGTATAGATATAACATAATTATCTATTTCCTTATAATTAAATGTTTAGATTTTTCCCACTTTTTCTCTATTATACCTGGTGCTAAGTATCCATTTATATAAATCATTGTCTCAGTTCTTGGGGCCATTATTAACCTCACAAACATAGGGTTACTGGGTCAAAAATCCTGAACATTTTTAAAATTCTTTTTAAAAAATTTATTTTTAAATCCAAGCTACTTAACATATAGTGCAGTAATGGTTTCACTAAAATTCAGTGATTCATCACTTACATATAACACCAGGGCTCATCCCCCCCACCCACTTTCCCACCAGCAACCCTCAGTTTGTTCTCTGTATTTAAGAATCTCCAAAGAAACCAATCTGACAATAAACTATTTGAAAAAAAAAAAAAAAAAAAAAGCATCTCCTATATGTTTGCCAGTTTGTGCTTTCCAGAAGAGTTAAACCAGTTTACATTTCTTTCAGCCATGTGTTTGACTGCAATTTTACTCTAGTAAAACTTAAATGCTATTTTGATCACTATTTTAATTTGCATTTATTTGATTACTAGTTGACATTCCCTATTATATGTTTCTTGGTAATGTTTTTTCTATAAATTATCTGATATTATTTCCCCTTTATTAGTATTTTTATTGCTGATTTATAAAAGCTCGCTCTACATTAAAGGTATTAACTTATATGCTGTTGATCTGTTTCACATTATTATAAAGTTTTATAATGTTTACTAATGATTCAAGTTATTATAAAGAATTTTGAAAATATATAAAAATATTCAGAAGAACAAAGATTATCCACCATCCTAGTAACTGGTGATGGTTAAGGACTTTGATGTGCTTTTTGTCTCTTTTTCTGGATTCATAAACATTTAAAAAATAGAGATGGAATCATACAGTGTTCTGTATTTTTTTCTTTAATATTTTTATTTCTAGGAGAGAGAGAGAGAGAGAGAGACAGCGTGAGCAGGGGAGGGTCAGAGAGAGAGGGAAACACAGACTCTGAAATAGGCTTCAGGCTCTGAGCTGACAGTCAGCACAAAGCCCGATGCGGGGCTCGAACCCACGAACTGCGAGATCATGACCTAAGTGAAAGTCGGACGCTTAACCGACTAAGCCACCCAGGCACCCCCAGTGTTCTGTATTTCTTACTGTGTCACAGGCATCTCCTCCTAACATTAAATATTCATTAAAAACATTAATAGCTGGGACACGCAGGTGGCTTAGTCAGTTGAGCATTTGACTCTTGCTTTTGGCTCAGGTCATGATCTTGTGGTTTGCGAGTTTGAGCCCCACACCAGGCTCTGCACTTTCCGTGCAGAGCCTGCTTGGGATTCTCTCTCCCTCTCTCTCTGCCCCTCTCCCACTCACAAAATACATAAACTGAAAGAAAAAATAATAAAAAACATGAATAGCTATGGGATAGTCTACTGTATATGGCAATTTATTTAAACATTCCTTCTTTTGAAGAGTATTTAGATTTCCAAATATTTGCTATTATGACTAACACTGCCATGAGCAATTTCATACATTTGATAGAATTTTGATACTACATTTAGAAGGAGGCTCAAACCCATGTCTCCTGCACAGCTACATAACAGAATGAACACCACACCTACCTGTTACTTGAGTAGGTGCAATCACTTGGCTAGCACTTGATGTAGAAGCTTCAGGAGCGACTTCCACAGGCACAGGAGGTGATGTTTTTTCAATCACCACTATATGAGGAAGAAGGGGATGAAAACAATTAAAGCCTTTTAGGTACACTGAGATCCTATTTCAAAACACAAGCATAAGTTAGTCTCATAACATACCACAGTAATGCTTGGATAATTAAGAACTGGTATAGATCCCCGAAACTCATGGTATTAAATCTATAGCCCCACTTTTCAACATGTAGCAAGAATCTATGGGAACAATTCAGAAGCCGAGATAAATGACCCTTCATCAAACAATGACCCTTAATAACGTTCCACCTATAAACCTACTCTTGGCCAAACAGTAGAAAAACTTCTCTTCCTCTTACCATTATAAAACTTAGAAGACCATCCTCATACTAACATTACAAGTATATGAACATACTTAAGTGTATGTTTCACACTCCACATTACTTATGAATTCTAATGATTTAATAAAGTTTAAAATCAAAGACAAAATGTTTCTTATCTCACGCTTTTATTCAGAGTATTCTTGCAAAGAGCACAGATCAACAGTGGTTACCTGGAAACTGTGGATGCAGATGAATGGTTGAGATGCCTGGAGAGAGCTGGGGTTGACCAGGCTCAAGTTTGGTTTTCTCTTGATCCAATGAAGGTATTTCCTGGGTGGATGTATTAAAAAGGAAAAAAAAATAGGAATTACTTTTATTTTCACATATTCCTATCTTTAATTCTACTCTTAGAAAGGTAACAAATATCACATGACATTGGACAAAAAAGTGTGCAATTGTGTGAAAAAACTACACATATGACCTATTGTTGTGCCACTAATCTAGCAAGTCTTTGGTTCCCCCAGCAGTGCTGACCCATGCACACACCCTCACCCACGTCCCAGGGCCCAAAGCAAAAGGTACCTTCAGGCATCTTCCATGCCTTGGCTCACGGGCCCACATCTGGTCTCGAAGAAGGCAAAATAAACCCCAATGAACACCTAAACCATCATCTCAGTGACATGTGGCTCTGCCCTGGGAAGATGGCCAGCCACACTTTGCAGATTAAATAATGGGTACAGCACATGTGTCATAACCAAGAACACATGGTATGTTAAAATGTTTGAAGCAGGGCTTGCTTAATTCACATCTAGTAACACTGCACCTCCAGCTTTCAGCATAGTGACAGGCAGACCATCAGAAAAATGGGGACCTGGAGGAGCACCTGGGGCTTCCACACGCAGCCTGTTGCCCACTCCTGTCCTCTGGACTGGAGGTGAAGAAACAGGCGGTGCCTGTGGCTCAGCTTCCTGTTAGTTACAGCTGCTTGGGCTCCCGCAGATGAAGCCGTCAGGCCGGTAGTGACAGTGGTGTGGGGGTCAGTGTGCCTACGCCTTCACTTCCCGGTAGGGATGGCAGTGTAGGGTCGGCGTGCCCATGCCTTCACTTCCCAGTAGTGACAGTGCTGTGGGGTCGGCGTGCTTACACCTTCACTTCCCAGTAGGGACAGCAGTGTGGAGTCAGCATGCCTACACCTTTGCTTCCTAGGAGGGACAGCAGTGTGCAGTCAGCGTGCCCACACGTTTGCTTCCCAGTAGTGATAGTGGTGTGGGATCTGTGTGCCCACAGTGCGTGCCCACACGTTCGCTTCCCAGTAGTGATAGCGGTGTGGGATCTGTGTGCCCACGCCTTCACTGCCCAATGGGGATGGTGGTGTGTGATCAGGGTGCCCATGCCTTCACTTCTCAGTAGGAACAGCAGTGTGGGGTCAGCGTGCCCATGTCTTTGCTGCCTTACAAGTATTCATCAGGTGACTTGGTCATGGCTGCCCTGCACACTTCCTCCCTCACTTTACTTTCTACCATCTTCCAGAAAGCTCATTCCCCTAGTCTGTTTCCCTTTTAACTGCTCTCTCAATTATCCCCTTCTCTGCTTTTAATATAATAGATATCTTGGCTGAGTATCTCATCAACGATCCAGTTTTGTAAACATGAGTGTTTACAAGGTAAACCCCACCAGGTTTAGATATTCCACCAGTACCTCAAATCCATCCCCACCAAAACCATTCAGGCTTTCATTCCAAGGCTTTGATTTCTAGTCAACGTATCGGCCATTAAACCATCCAGGTTTCAAGTTTTGCAATCCTCACTCTTTCATTCCTCCTTTCAAGCCCTGCCCATCTGCACTGCATATTATGTCTGTTCATCTTTCTAGGCCCACCATGCCCACTGCCCCAGTCTGGACTCACTCTCTCATCCTGCTTACTGTAGTAATCTAATTGGTCTCTTAAGCTCTGTCTGTCTCTCTGTCTCAGTTAATTCTGTGGCGATTCATCTTCTAGAAATAACACATTACATTTTCTCTTCCACTTAAGAATACAGACTAATTTTTCCATTACCTATTAAAGGTGACCTCAATCAGTCTCCATAGCTCCCCATTCCCTGCAGTCCATGGCCAATGCCAACAAGAAGCAGACCATGGTCAGCTGTTTACGTACTCCTGCAACTTGCAGATAGAATTTCCCCCAGCGGCACACGGCAGCAGACTTTCCAATCAATGCCAATTCCCCCTTGACAAGTAGAGTCCGAGAGAGAAGCAAGGTGGTCCGCCACTGATTATGACTACAGTTTGGATTCCAAGCTTTCCAAAGCAGTTCCAAGTTCTCTTCCTAACAAGCCTCTGATGCTCCCCTAACTGACCTCCTGCTGTCCCCTCCACTACACCTCTGTGCATATCATTTCCCACCCCTAGGTGACCCCGCTTTCTCTTCATCAATCTTGAGTATCATGGGACCTCTGCAAGAAGCCAAGACTAGGACCACATTTTTCCCACTGGCTCGTTTCCAAAAACATTACAGTGTAAGTATACAAGAAAACATTGAGGCCCTCTTTCAAACCTTTAATGAGAGTTACCATAAACTCAATCATCAACAGCAATGAAAACAGATGTTATTCCATAAGATGAGGTTACCAGGGAGCTGGCTCATCTGCTCACCCACTGAATGATTCCTTCCATGTATCAACCAGAACTGAACTCAAACTCAACGTTGCAAACTACTGTACACCACTGACCTTTAGAGACACTCGCCAGGAGTCGCAAACGTGTGTATCAAATATGCCTATGTGTTGTACCTCTTTTGGGGTCAATAAAACAACATTCTTTTTTCTTGGGTGCTACCACTCCAAAATCCTACTTCCGCTTTGTCTTTCAGCACTTAGGTCAGAGCACTTAAAGTTATTCTGTCCCATGTTTATAAGCTAAAGGTTTTGAAAACTATTTATAATAATTTCATATGTGTTTGCACCATCTAAATTCTAATACTGCATTCCTTCCTGTCAACTGAGTGATACATAAATGTATGAAAATTTAATAATGATTGAATTTTCATGTAATTAATGAATCAGAGCAAAATTCAGATGGAGAACAATATTATATAGATAGGACTTAGATCGAGCAAATTTTTTTTTTTAGTTTATTTGTTTTGAGAGAGAGAGTGGGGGAGGGACAGAGAGAGAGGACTAGAGAGAGAGAATTCCAAGCAGGCACCTCACTGTCATTGTAGAGCCTGACACGGGGCTTGAAGTCACGAACCATGAGATTATGACCTGAGCTGCAGTCGGATGCTTAACCGACTGAGCCACCCAGGTGCCCCCCAGCAGATTTCCCTATTTCCTCTTAATATATCTCACAACTAATGGTCCCATTTTATGCCAAAAAACCCCACTAAGTTGATTAAATATTTCTCTGAAATTTTGAAGAACCAATATTCTAGTATTGGATTAGATAATTACCTAATAAGGTAAATTCTGTTCTTATTCTAATTTAATCAAGTGTGCATGTTACATTTTAGTTGAACTAAGAAGTACTTTGCTTAGTATATATGCGCTCTGAGAATACACAATTGCATAAACATGCCAGGACCCTTTCTTCCCATCCATAGTCCAAGTCATGAGCTGATCTGATTTCTGTGTAAGCCTCTGATTCCCTTGGTCTCACCTTCTTCTCTTAACAGAATTTAAGTTCCATAAGAATATGGAGTTTTTTCTGATTTGTTCTCTGTTGTTTTCCTAACACTCAGGATAGTGCCAATTATAATAGCAGGTATTCAATAAATATTTCCTGAATGAACGCTAGATTTCCTCAAGCCAAGTAATGAATAATGGACATGTTACTACACTTAAGTCTAAAAAGAATCTATACACATTTTAAAAGAAAATCATTTTGATAGTAAAAGACTTGAAAACAACGAATAAATTACCTTCTCAGGGGGTGCAGTTGCCACTAAAACCAGAACAGAAAGAATGACATTAGTTCAATTTAAGTCAATCTACTGCACAAGAGTTAACTTTTAAAAAAGCAATAGAAGTCCACTATCACCCCAAAAGGATTAAGAATCAAACTCAATCAAATGCAGAATTAAGGTCATTGTGGAAAATTTTACACACAACCAACAAAAAACTATCCATGTTATACCATTCCTAAACTACAGGAGTTCAAGTAGATGTGATGAAATTCTTTCTAACTCCCTCATTAACTGAGAAAGTTAAAGGAAAATTTTTCTGGCACATTATTTTATGCCTAATCTTAATTTTATGGAATTTTCCATATCAAAAAAAACAAACATTTTCATTAACTTCCCACATACTTATCCTTACTGTAACAAATAATGTTTGACATACTTTCTGATGTTTATGTTAAAAAAGAAAGCCACTTATTTCAATAAGAGATCTAAGAATGGGTACTGTCTTCCTAATCTTTATTGAAATCCTGTGAGCATTTCCAGTAAGATAAGCTAACTAAATCAGGAGGAGAGAAATCATAGGCCAATTAAATCTAATTAGAGATTAGCATCAATATGTTGAACAAATTCCATATTACACAATCATGACATTGTTGTGAGGTAGTGGAAGTGGCTGTGTTTTTATATTTAGAAAATCTGCATTCCATTAATCAGTCAGTCCTTAGTATTACTCCTCAAGCCTCTGATTAACAATTACTGGGGTTTTCCTCATTAATCAGGGTCTCCATAAACATAAGTGTACAGTTTTGGTAGATGCTTAACTCCCCAAAGCAATCAGGGTACCAGATAGCTTATCACTGCTACTTTATTCTTGTGGTTGGAAAAGTCAACTAACTGTCCATCCTGCCTAACCCACCAACAAAGTCATGAGGCAGCATTTGGACCAGAGCCCATTTCCTCTTGCCTCTGCAAAGGACAAGTAATTGCGAACATGAGGTCATGAGACTCCAACTGTACAGAAGCAAATTAGTCAATACTGTCAAATCTAGGTGGGGTCCTACCTGCTGTGCCTAACCAGGGAAGTACAACAAAGCAGAAGAGTGAAATAAAGCAGACCTAGAACACAGAAAGATTCAGAGCCTGGAAGAAACATCTCTAGAAGGCAGCTTTCCAAGTTCCTGACTCTCCACAAACCTAGGTACCTTCTCTCCTCACAAAATCCATCCCTAAATTCTGACCTAATAAACTGTGAAAAACCAACAGAAGCTTCTTTAGAGAAAATGTACAGTTCATACAAATCTAGAATTTTTATTCCTTCTATCTGGGGGGAGAATTTTTATGATAATGAAGATATTGAAGGTATTGAATACGCTGGCTTTTATAAAGAGATACAATCAAAGTTAATTTTCCCTGGACTCCTAAAATATAAAGCCTTACCCAGTTTCTTGGAAAAATGTGCTCCTTGGCCCATTATAAACTCTTCACATGACATCGGACAAGCCATGTCCCTCCCCTCTCTAGGTCTCAGTTTTCTCAGGAAGTCAATGGAAGGACTGTAGAAAGCAATTTCCAAGATCCCTTCAATGGATGTTCCTGTCTTCCTTCATTTGCCTCCCGTTCTCCCTGACTGCCTGTTGCCCTCTATTTCATGGAAGCTCAATCAATGCTTTAACTTCTTTAAATCTGTGGATTCCACTTTGCAAAGTAAATAAATATTTATTAAATGGCCCTCTGGACAAAGAAATGAGTTATGACGATTCCCTAAAGGATCTAAATTACCCGTCAGGAATAACCACCAAGAATATGTGGCCTCAGCAGGTCTTGAGATCACCCTGGAATATCATTACCTGTTACAAACATATTACTCTATGGCTGTGGTCCTCAGTCACAAGTCATTTTAGCCCATAGGGATGTTTGGCAGGCCTGGACACCTTCCTGCCTCTAACGACCAGAGGGAAGGGTGCTACTGGCATATCTAAAAGTTAGAGGCCAAGGAGGCTGCTCAACATCCTACTGCACACAAAGAAGCCCTTCACTAAGAATCATCCAGAAGCATCACTAGTGCTGAATGAAGAAGAGTTCCTGTTCAAGAAGAGTATTAACAGGGAAACCAAACACACACAAGACAGGGGGTTGGGTCCGTGATCTATTTCCCCTCTCACCTTCTGGCTCCACCACTCCTGGCCCATGTTCCCGGGAGAAGGTCAGGGCCTCCACTGGCTCTTCCTTGGCTGGGAGAGGTGGAGGATGAGTACTTTTAGCAACAGGTTGAGTGTTCTTTGGCTTGACAAATACAGGTCCTTTACCTACATGGTGATGGATTGGCCTGCGTCTATGAACGCCAGAAACCGTATAACCCATTCCACCAGGACAGATTTCCTTAAAAGCAGCTAGATTTGGGATGGGAAAATATTCCTTTTAAAAATCTAAAAGTGCAAACTTGTACAGAGGAAAATATCATGATGAGTATTTTTTAATAAACCATCATTAATATAGTTACATTTAAAAACTTCAAAAACAGATGCATAATGCTTGAATTTGTTAAACTTTCATATTTATAGAAAAAACCCAACCCTTTCTTTTACTCAATATTTCTCCATCTGTTAATTCCTTATCATAAATATATGTGTATATATATATCTCATGCAGGAAGTATATATTTATATATTTTTATATATCAGCAACCAATTAGGATATTATATGTGCATATTATATATTTAATTTTCTATGTGATATATCACATATATGTGATATATGTGAAATATATGAGATATATGAGGAGATTTTTATGTATCGAAGATACTATATAATATATATATCTCATAGGGTACGTGTGTAAGATCAGCAAAAACCAGGCTTTCTTCTTTTCCTCCTGCTTTGGTAGAATTTCATTAGTTATTAACAAGGAACTCAGTAATGTCTAAGCTAGATGATTAGTAAGAAGGTTAAAAAAGAAAAATAAATCACTAGTTAGGGAAATGAGGTGCTGAACTCTTTCATAATTTGTTTCCAGTTGAAGAACCAAAAGGACTCGGCCAGAATGGAGCTTATCAGCTCATATGGTGAGGCTGGTTAAGAAGGACTGAATAGGAGAAGTGGTTTTGAAGAGTCTCAGGATAGCGAGAAGGAATCCAGCAAAGTTAAGACACACTAAAGAGATGATGGATAGAAGTCAAGAACAACGGGACATGCCAAGTCAGAAAATGGAGTTATTTTCAAAAAAAGAGAGGAGAGGGCAACAGCCTGACTCTGACCAGCTGGCTTAATTATCCAGAGGACAGGGCGATGTTCTGTGCCCTGGGACTGCTGTTTTTGCCAGGAAAGTGGTCTTGTCTACTCAAAAAAAAAAAAAAAAAAAAAAAAGAGACTGGGCACATAGGATTTGGTAACCTCTACTGCATCACCTCCAGGAATAAGTAAAAGAGAAAGACAGGGGGTGGCGTGGCAGTGTGTGGCCTGAGGAGGAAAATCCACCTAATCCCTTTGGTGTTGGTGTTGGAGGCAAGTTACCAAACCCAGACACTAAGGAGCTTATGGTCAACTTTTATAATTCTACTTTTCAAATTCAAAGTAAAGTCAGTCATTTCTCACTTCTACTAAACAAGAGATCTCCTATTGAATGTTCTGGACCTAAAATTAGTTCCCAATAAAAAGGAAACTCTAAAATACTCCTTGAAGCATGCAAAAACATTGTTTTTCTAAGGATCACACATTAAATGGCAGAACTTCATTTCTAAATTTAACTACGAAATACAACTCTTACTTGAAAGAACAGATGTTTCCAGAAGAAGACATGTTTTCTGATCAAATATTTTCAGTATTAATGAACTAAATGTTGTGAAAATCACCATATCACCAAAAATTGGTTAAGTACAAAAACTCTGTCTTTAATATTATTTTCAAATTTAGTTACTGGACGTTATGGAGAAGTCTCCCTGTGTCCTCTTCACCATCTTGATTTATGCATCTACTGTTGTGGAAGCTACAGCTTTGAGACATTCAATAGCCCTGTGAGAGTTTCTGCACTTCCCAAGGTGGGAAATATCTTATCACTTGATAAACACTTGACTTTTTGTGGTCACCACGTGCCAATGAAATAGGTGCCACTTCTCCTTTGATAATACCATGTCCGGGATTTGCAGGGTATGTTTCTTTCTCTTCCATTTAATCCTACTTGATCTTGCTTGAGAAGCTGAAGACTCCTTGGTAGAAGACACTGAAATATACTTACTCTTTCAGGGTATTAGGCAATATGTACCAAACTAAAGTATAAAGAATTAACCAAGTTCTATTAATATTCTGACTCAGAAATTCCTAGGTGCACTGGCAGGATTGGCCCTCGAGCAGAAATCCAATCATGATTCTAATTCTCTCCATTTCCAACTGGAGAAACTGACAAGTGAATGAGTCAACCACACAAGGTCTCACTTCTGTGCACATGACATGCGGTCAGTCATGAGGACAAGGCCTGGCCCAGCAGGGCCTCTGGTCTCTTTGCACTTTTAAATAGCAGACTTAGGGTCCGAGAAGATGAGGATACAAAGCAATGGCTTTTCTTAACCTTCAAAAGGAAGTGTAATGTTCCACAGAAACCAGAAAATCTCTTTGAGTGTCATTTTTTCCCACTGATTCAACCTTCCATGATCATGGTTTGTACAAAACTGATAAAAACACATTGTAATATTAAAAAGTAAATTACAAGTCAGAAACCAAAAACGACACAAGTTGCCAAAGTCCTCCTGTGTCCTTGCGAGGCTGGGAAGGAATACAAGCATACAGACAGGTGTGGCTTACCTGTACCTGGAAGGGGACATTTCTCACAGTGTGGGCCCCAGGCCTTGCCCACACTACAACAGCAGAGCTGCTTGGTGAGGTGAACAGACAGAGGGTGCATACACTGCCTTCCGGAACTGACAAGGCGGTAACAGGGCCCTTTCTCTTCAGAGATCACAGGGGTATCCGCTAAAGCAGAGAGACAAGGCCTGATGTCACCCAAGAAACGACAAAGACTAGATTGATTTTCTTGACAGTAAATTGAACAGTAAGGTCTGGATTAGAAGCCATATATCAGAATAAATTTGTGTAGATTAAGGGCATCCCCTTTCCTGATTTAGAGTCAGTTTACCCAACAGGTTTTAGACTCAGGGCCCCAAATGTCCCTCAACTTATCTGGTCCCTTCGTCCAATTTAGCAAGCATTCGATCAGGTATGTGTGCGTGAAGTAAAAAGAAACTATTTCAGCCCAAATGAGCTGCCCAATGAAATCTAAGTATCATTATCAAGATCACTTATTTTCTTGTATTCAGCCATAACAGAGGGAGTCCTAGGGCAGAATGTGGTGAACAGCCAGGCAGTGTGAAAATCAGGAACTGCACATTGTTGATGCTGAAAGCCAGCTGTCGTCCTTCTCGCTTTGAAGGCAGTGAGGGCTTGTGGGGCCTCATCAGGTCTCACTGTGAGCCAGTCACCAGTGGACGTGAGGCAGGGTGCAGCTTCTGACCTGCTCTGCTACACAGGACAGCACACCAGGGAAGCCAACGATCGGTTCAGTCCCTTAGAAAACACTGCAGAAGCACACTGGCCCATCATCATCCAATACCTAAATACTATTACTGAATCTCCTACTCTCTGTTTATTGGCAAAACGTCAATAATCCAACAGCCAGACACTAAAATGAGCACAGAAGGCAAATATGAAGATAAGATACAATCCTGCCTGCAACAAGTTCATTTCCTAGTTTAAATGTGGATGGAGTACGTTCTCCAGAGCCAGCTCCAGGCCAAGCCCTAGTGCTGAACAGACCAACCTTGATGGTCCTCTCTGTCCCTTCCCCCACCTCAACCAAAGTTCTTCTCGACTGGATCCCTGTCTGGATGAGGTCTATGTGCCTTTCCTTTAACTATTTCCTCTGGCACCTGGAGCTCCCAAATTACATTCCTCTCCTGCTCAGATCTCAATTTCCAATCATTTCAAGAGGACTGACATGTCTGTTAGATGCTACAAGAAACATCTTGATCAAATTAAAGTACTACAGCAGTGAAAAGAGCAAAGGTCTTAGAACCAGACAGATCTGGATTCTCATGGCATCTTTTGCCAGCAATATGATCTACAGAAGTCACCGGGGTTGTGATGGTTAATTGGGTCTTTTATACTGGTAGACTTTGAATAAAACAGATTACCTCCAGAATGTGGGTGGGCCTCATCTTAACAGGTGAAGACCTTAAATGGAAAAAGACTGAGCTTTCCAGACAAATGAATTTTGCCAGCGGACTGCCTTCAGACTCTAGCTGTAACACTCACTCTTCCCTCGGTCTCCAGTCTACCAGCCTATCCTGCAGATTTCTGGACTTGCTGGTCTCCACAATCATGTGAATCAATTCCTCTGAAACCTCTCTCTTTACACACACACATGCATACACACATAGAGCACTATTGGTTCTGTTTCTCTGGAAAGAACCTTAATACACTGGGTGAGGCTTAATAACCCTCGCTTACAAATGACAGGCTCAATGTGCAGATTAGAAATATCATATGCTAATAAACCTTTGATCCAGAGAAGACACAAGTTCCATGTCAGCCACTCTTTTTAAATAAAAGTTATTATCTCCATCCTCTCAAGGGCATTTGTACACTGCTTAGTGGTAGAATATGAACAAAGTAAAAGTATTAAAAAAATAGTTACTATTGGTGAATTGCAATATGGGAACAGGGGACTGAGAGGTGCAAAGGAGACCTTCCTGAAGCTTCAGAACTCAACACAGTAACCTAGTAAGGCCAGTTTTGTCCAGGCCACTAAAAAAGTGCTGAGAGAGAGAACTTTGAGTCTTTTCCACTCCCTTTTCCTACTTACTTTCTGGAGTCTGTGCAAGTCTGATAAAATATCACAGAGAAAAAATAAGAGAAAATTTAAGTACGGTTATCATCCCCAAAAGGATAAGTCCCTGGAATGACTGAATATCACTAATGTATCACATGTTTGTGTGTGTGTGTGTGTGTGTGTGTGTGTGTGTTTGTGTACACCTATAGGTCTTACATTCTTAAGAACATATACATAGTTCTAGTATAATCAGCTCATAAGAGATTCTACTAAAGAAATTCCTCTCCAAATTATTTGAAACTTGTAATACATATTTTCATAGAAACAATGTCAGGCCATCTCAAAGGAGCCTAGTTTACACATGGTAGGGCTTACTTATAATACTAATTGCGTTAATGCTAGTTCTAGATTCCAGAAATAAGGGCCATTCAGAACACAGCGGAGAGTTTCCTCAAATTCATGACACTGGCTAATGGTGACATGAACTCCCTTCCACTTAGTTCTCCACACTCACTTCTTTGGATCTACTTCGCCTGCACATCTGGGGTAGTAATACAAGATTAGGCACCATTCTTGTTACACTCAAAGTGCCTCTCCTGATCCAGGGATTTTATTTTTTTTTTAAGGTTTATTTATTCATTTTCAGGGAGAGTGGGGGAAGAGGGGCAGGGGGAGAGAGAAAATCCCAAGCAGGCTCTCCACTGTCAGCACAGAGCCTGATATTGGGTTTGATCTCATGACCATGACATTACAACTTGAGCTGAAATCAAGAGTGAGATGCTTAACTGACTAAGCCACCCAGGCATCCCACAAGGACTCTACTTGAAAGTAACTTATACTATGTCATCCGCCAAATTAAAGTAAAACTCCACACCAACAATTCAGTGTTTTAGGAATATTATGTGTGCATGACTATGAACTGTAAGACACTGCTTGTTAAGTAAAGTGAGTTGATGGTTGCTGAGGTCTCATGCACTACACACACACACACACACACACACACACTCTTTAGGCATTTTATCATCTGAAGAATAAAGACAGAAGTCTAGTGAGTTAATTTTTTTCTAAACATTTCACACCAAAAATCATCTGCAGCCTTTTGTCCTCCAATGAGACAGCTTCCGAAGCATTTCAAGTGGGGGTTTTTAAGTGAGTAAGAGAATCACTGGCTCATAGTCATCACGTCAATTGTTGGTGAGCATGGGTGTGTCAGATCATGTTCTAACTGGACATTTTGTTTCATCCCAACTACATATAAGAATAAGAAATTAATTTTAAAAATCTACTCATTCAGAGCTGGAAGTAACCAAGAAGGCACCATTGAAAATGTCCAGCTTCTGTACATCAATTTTACTGATGTTCCCACGATTCAAATTTTCTTTGATCTTCAACTATCTGGACCAAAAAGTGTTCATTCATGCTTCAGATTTCTAAGAGTGTGTGCCTTTTCAAACCACTCCTATTTAACACCTAAATTACCTGTCATTCTTTTATCATTTTCAATCTCTCAGATGGCAATTCCACTTATTTTGTTAGATCTCTAGCATTTTCATATTCTAGTCTGCAAGACACATAAATCCAGAGACAGTGTGCTCTGGATTATGAAGCTGAGTCCGTTTAATTACAAACTGGAAGGCTAATCATAAAGGGGAATGCATTATATACTAATTTATTTATTTTAAAATATGGTACATGTAATCATATATTCTCTTGAGTCAAAAAGCTTTATGATACACTAAAAGAAATGAGCACAGCCCCAAAATTTCTAAAGAATAAGCAGAAAAATGGGTTTGGGAAAGGGTGCAGAGGAGCAGTAACAAAAATGCCAATAGGTTTCTAAATGTAGGCACACTGAACAGTGGTTTTTGCAGACTATATTTTTGCAAGATGGATTGCTAAGAGAAAGGTGGAAAAACTCAGGTACTCTCAATAGATGGAAACACTTCAGGAGTGTAAAACCTACTGGAAATGCCGTATCAAGAAGTCAGGAAAATAAATCTTTTTTTCTTAGATAGAGATCTAGACATCTTCAAAAGTAATAAACACACAGCCCCATACCCTAGTCCTGAACCATTACCAAATAGCCAGGGCTGATGGTGACGTAATCACACAACATACTAAGCAAAGATGCTATAATTTTCTTACTTGGGTTCCCCAATGGCGTACCAAGCAACCTGATTATAGGCTATACAATAAAGTCTGATCATACTTGCAAAGACATGTTTCCACAGATGAATGGGAAGTATCATTAAGCAGATATAAACTAATTTGGCATTTAGAGGAAGCAGAAAAATATAAGACTCAGAAAGACGGCATGTGTATTGCTTGTCTGTTTTCAATCCCCCCTCTCTCAACATCCCTGATATCCTCATTCATCTCTTGGATGAAATTTCACACTAGAGTTTCATCCCTTTAAAGCTTAAAACCCCATATGGGGCTAGGGCTGGGAGGCAGGTGAAGTGTGATGAGGAGCCTGAGAGATGAATTTGCTGAAGTAAGAACCACTGAGCACCCTTTTGGGGAAATGTGCTATTAAATTCTGGGTGAACCAAAATAAAAGAAACCATGATTTCAGAGACAGGGCAGAGTTCCACCATCTATTCTAGAGCGTGGCAAGTGAGACTAAATAAGAGCTCTCCGTAAATAAAGGACTTGCACTTGTCAACTCAGACTGGTTTCTTCTTCCTGATTAGAGGCTCTTCTGGAGTAAGACCAGTTTCACATGTGGGCTCTACCCCTTAAAGGCTGTGTGACTTTTGGCAAGATCCTTAACCCTTCCAAGCCTCCATTTCTTTATTTCTGAAACAGAAAGAAGAGCAGCACCAACCTCATGGACGTCTGGTAAGTATTTTATCTATCACAGTGTTATAATTGTTCCAAGGGCTCATCACAGTGCCTGGCACTTACTAAGTGCACGATAAGATGGTGACATCACTGCTCTGGGTTTTGGTTTTGGTTGTTACTGTTATCTGTGGGGGCAAAACACTTGGCACAGACATGTTTGTTTAACCCCCAGGACACAGTGGTACGAGATCACTAACTGAGGGAAGTGAGAGACCTGAGCTAGGACAGCCACAGAGGAGATGGAAAGAAAAGACAGGGGCACCTGGGTGGCTCAGCTGGTGCAGTGACCAACTCTGGCTTTTGGGTCAGGTCATCATCTCACAGATCGTGGGGTTCAGACCCACAGAGGGCTATGCACTGACAGCACAGAACCTGCATAGAATTTTCTCTTTGCCTCTCTCTCTGCCCCCTCCCTGCATGCTCTCTCTCTCCCTTACTCCCTCTCTCTCAAAATAAATAAATAAACTTAAAAAAAGAAAAGACAAGACAGATTACAAAGATTAACAACTTTCTTGGAGACCAAAGGAGAGGACAGAGTCAAAACGGGCAGAGACGCGCCCAGCCTGACTGCCTGGAAACAATGTCACATGGACAAAACCACGAAGTCAGGAAGGACAGCCCATTTTAGGGGGAAAGGAGATCTAGCAATCATTTACTCAATCAGCTGTGTAAAACTATGATCTAGAACTATGCAGTCTGATACATTAATGCCTCACTACTTCAATACAATGTAAGCAAATTATAATTTATAATTTACAATTTAATTATTCAGTCACACCAGCCACATGTGACTAGCATCTGCTACCCAGGACAGCACAGATACAGAACGTTTCCATCATCATGGAAAGTTCTCTAGGACAGTGTCGATACAGCCCAAGAATAAGCAAACTCTTTCTGTAAAAGGCAAAATAACAAGTATTTTAGACCCTGTGGGCCCAACCGGCTCTGCTACAACTTCCCAATGCTGCCGTCACCACGTTAAAGCAACATTAGACCATATGTAAATGAATGGGCATGGCTGTGTTCCAGAAAAACTTTATTTACCAAAACAAACAGTGGAACACATTTGGTCCATGGGTTGTAGCTTGCCCACCCCTGATCTAGAACTGGGTTTGGGTGCTTGGAGGCCCAAAACCCAGTGTTAAATCTCAAGAGTCACTACTAGCTGTAGGAGCTTAAGAAGTTACGTAAAGCCTCCTGGCTTCAATCACCTGATATGTAAAATGAGAATAGTACATATCTCATTAAGGTGTTAGGGAAATAAAAAGATTATGACAGGCACAAACGTGACTAGCTTTTAGAAGGAATGTGGCTTTCATCTCATGATTCCCAGGGTTGCGGCAGGAGTGCTGAGCCCATCTCCCCAATCCTCTGTTTCTGTGTATTGGCATCAAGGCCATGGGGCAAAAATACTATCAAACAGCAAATTTCCAGGCCCAGAGTTCTTTCATCTGGGAGTTTTTCTATTAAACCGATGGGGCACCCCCACCAAAGCTCCCATCCTGGAGCCCCTGAATTCCCAAGAAAACTGCAGCTGAGCAAGTCAGGAAGTTTTCCCTATTCCAAGTGCAAAGGTTATTATACTTCTCTTGGATTTGCTGTGACAAACGCTGACATTTTACCTTTCCCCATACACAGGGAGGAGGAGGTCTAGAGAACGCTGCTGTTCTGAGGCACAGACACAGAGGTCTGTGGCAGCAGACGCCAGAGCCCTCTGGCTTTCCTTCTGTTAGCTTTGCTAAGTCAAGGACAGAGAGCGGGCAAGGAGAAGGAGTGAGATGGTTGCAACCTCTGGCCAGAATCAAGGAATTCTGAGGGTGTTCACTTCAGTGAACTTGAGAACAGGGAGACCTTCCCACTACTCCCTGGCCATGGCCAAGTGCTTTTTCTTTGCGTTCACAAAGTCAGCCACAGCTTTTACGGCCTGGAGAGGCCTGAAGCTCATGCTGCCCAAGCAAACGCGGTCAATCGTTTCCTTTTGTTTGCACGCTCTATCCATGGCTGTTTTTGTATCTCTCAAAAACATACATTCCAAACATTAAGTAACACCTTTGCTCAGTGCCTTTGTGTGTCTGAGTGCGTGTGTCTGTGTGTATATGCGATGCATACATACATACATGTGGCCTCCAGTTCCTTCCTGCTATTTCCCCATTACTATTAAGGGTACCACCCATCTTGTCAATATTTTTCCCCTTACTCTGTAAACATCACCTTCTTCCCTGATTCTTTTCAAGTGTCTTCAAACTCCCCCCATTTATTTCTTCAAAATATAGTTCTCAAACAAATCAGGCTGGACTGAACCAAGTCACCAATCCTGAGGAACTCCACATATCTGTGATGTTACAGGAGAAATAAATCTGCCCATTCGATGCTGGTAAGGAGCCCAGGTTTTAGCTTCAAACTCTAAACTGGAGCATGTAACTAGCAACAAACCTCTCTGAATACTTATCATTTCAGCTGTTGTAGCTGAACCATAAAATTGAATTATTTATTTTTCAAATAAGAATGGATGGTTGTTTAATAAATTCAGTATTATTTGGGCAATGACAGGGAAAATAAATGCTAAGGAAATGTGTAAGTGTTTCAAAAATCTCATTGGCAGATTTCTACAATCTTATTAAAACCTGGATGTCTGCCCTTAACTCTAAACATCAGATCTAGTCAAAATTTAATAAAATACTTTGCAACCAGTTCTCCAACTCTACCTAATTTGCAATCTTCAGTCTGGTAATTTTAACCAGACTACAAGCTAAATTCAGACTACAAGCTAAATTAAGAGAGAACAAAACAAACATTGAAAGCAAATTCTATATCCAAACTCTGTAAAATCTTTTACACTTAAAATTATGAAACTATTTAAAATATTTACTCATGTAATTCATATCAGCCAGAAATGATCCCTCAATTATCTGGATACTGTCAATAATGTGATTCTGGGGCTGAAATTTCCAAATCCTTGCATCAGTTTTCAAATGGACCTTGTATGCAAACATCATTTTACAGTCTAATTTTACCACTCGCCAAAAAAGCCCTATAATTAGGTGTCTCCTTCATGATCAGAACTGTCTGTGAAAGAACGTGAAAAAAGGAACTTACGTGTAAAATTTCCTAATCTGCATTTGACAGGTTTTAAAAGAAAACAGTAGTAATTAGTAACAATTATCCAGAAGACTCAATGTACTCTTAGAATTCTTAAAGTAATGAATAAAACTCACTTTTATTTTACTACATTTGCCAGTATTTCACCATGTCTATGCATCTCAGGGAGAGTTGTGCAATTAAAAACAATAGATGATACTGTCCATCAAGAATATGACTTGACCAAATTCCAAGTTTAACAATGGAGGCAAGAAGGATGCAGCTTAACGTATACCAAAGCCACATTAAAAAACAGGTAATAAAAACAAAAACCTAGCAGGACAGAAGTACAGAACTGCTCTTAAAATTACCCTATTTTCTGCCCTGCAGTAATTTGAAATGTTTCAACTTCAGGGACACGCAGGTGGCTCAGTCAGTTGAGCGACTCTTGATTTCTGTTCAGGTTATGACCCCAGGGTCATGGGATCAAGGGCCATGGTCCACGCACAGCCTGCTTGGTATTTTTTCTCTCTCTTTCTCTGTCTCCTTCTGCACCTGCTCCCCACCCGTAGTCTGTCTCTCTCTCAAATAAATAATTAAAATGTTTAAAATGTAACTGCATACGGCTTTAAAGAAAAACCTGCAGTATTCACCTACTTTGTAATAAAGGACATTAGTTCCTTAAAAAGTAAGGTTACCTTGAAAAAAAAAAGTAAGAGAACTTTAAAAAAAATCTGCATTTGAGAACTTTATATCTAAATGCATCCATCCCTAATGATCAGGTGATCTGTAGTGATTACAATGGATTAGGTTTTATAGTAAGAGAGTTTCTTTGGAAAAACTATATTTTCTCTATCAATAGTCGAACATGTGGTTTAATAAGGAACTTCTGTCCATGTCAGGCGCAAGAGAGAAACTTAGAGACATTTGTAAGGCAAACAGTCTAACTCTGGGGACACATTTTGGTAGTTTTTGAGGACAATAGAGAAGAATCTTTGAAATTAGAACTGAATAGAAAGTCTGAAATGCAGGGCCTTCATAACTGTTTTTCCCAGACTCTTCCAATGAAACAAATACAGTGAAACCTCATTAAGTCCAACACCAATGACTCAGAATTTGGATTAATTAAAGACAGAAGCTGGGACAAAGTTTAACGCAATCTAAATAATGCTTAAAATGCTCATGAAGGACAAAACTGTCTTCATCTTTCATGTATGAAAATTTTAAATAACTGGTTCATCAAAGCTTGTTTTCTCACTGTGCTTGTCCTCTACCTTGATTTTTAGCTATTCTATTTTTCTAATTGCAATAAAAATTTATTTCAGAGGAAGTTCCAAAACAAAGATATTAGCATATCAGATCTGCCTCCTCCTCGCTGTCCTTTTTAATGAGATTTTCCTGCATGTTTACAATATTCAGTTGACCACTGAGTATATTTATCTTCTTCTGGAGGGCTCCCCCTTCTCTAGGAAAAAAAAAAAATCCAAAATAGGAATAAAAAGTGATAATTACTTACGAACACAACTTGAAAAGGTAGGATCCGGCCCAAATCCCATTTTGCAGGTACATCTATAGCTGCCCATGGTATTCAAACACTCACCATTAGGGCACACGCCCTGTAGCTGGCATTCATTAATATCTGCAGGAAAACACAATCTTTTTAGACGGAGTCGTCAAGCTCAGCTGAACATATCTTGGCTGCAAAGAGCATTCACTCTATTTTTCACTACATTTGTCTCTGAGAGTAAATAAGAGATGTTAGCTTTCAATGCAACAGGAGCAAGTAACCTCAAATCAAATCAAACATTCACTGAACATCTCCAACTTATCTAACAATGATTCAGTACGTCCCTACCCTGTCCCTGGTTCTGCTCTAGACACTAGAGATTTACCAGCGTGCAAAACTGGCAAGATCCCTGCCTTCACGGAGCTTGCAGAGCAATGGGTGTAGGTCTTAGACACCATAGACATAAGGCAAAGACTCTGAACCTGGGGACACCGACAATCCAGCTGGACATACAACTACCTACAAATCAAAGAACTGAAAAGCTGTTGAACTTATCACAATAAGAAGAAAGGTCATCAACTTGAAGAAGTCAAATTATGAAAGTGTCTGTATAGACAGCAAGTCCCAGTGGAGTTAACAGGAGGAAGGGGGAGATTAGAACCTTGTGGGGAGGGGCGTGTCAAGACTTTATCAGGCATCAAAGTCGCCGAGAAAGCAGATGCATGAGAAGGAAGGGATGAGGTACCTACAAGGGTGACCCTGGAGCGTGGGCACAGACAGAGACTACGGAAAGGAAGGGGGATCAGGAAACCCTTAGTCAAACTGTTGGCTAGAAAAGTAGTTTCAGGAAGGTAAATAGTTGGAAAAAGGGCTCATTAAAGCCAGGCTAATTTTGGATTCACTTTTACTGAGAACAGGGAGCAATCCTAAAGGTTTCTGAGCATGAGGAAGATATAACCAAAGGCAGGCTCCAGGGAAATTCATCTGGCCAACACACGGCTTGATAAGAGACCAGAAGCTGATGACTGAAGAAGTAACTCAAGTATGAAATGTGACAAACCAGGTTGGGGACAGTGCGAATAATCAGGAAGGAAGGAATGTTTCTTTTGAAAAGAACAATGGGCAATGCATGGTGTTTGACTGGCCAGCACAATACTGGAAAGGAAGAGAAAGGAGTCAAAAATGCCTGGGAGGCGGCTAATCTAAGAGAAGAGAAAAAGACATAGTTGGTTTTGTGAAAAGTTCTGAGGAAAAAAGCAGCAGATGAAGAGATTAGTTTTATACTTGAAGGTCACAGGAGGAAATTCAAATATAAAATCCAGCAGCAGTGGCGTATGCAGGAATAAACTAAAAAGATGCCATGGCTAGAAATAGAGACTTGAGGTCAGCCACATATGGTGATTGCTATGGACTGAATGTTTGTGTCCCCCCCAAGTTCAGGTGCTGAAATCCTAACCTCCAAAGGTAATGGTATTGCAGGGAGAGGTTTGGGGCTTGCTTCCCTAGTCCCTTTCATCATTAGAGGACACAACAGAGGCATCTGCAACCAGAAGAGGGCCCTCACCAGAAGGTGATCATGCTGGCACCTTGATCTTAGACTTCCCAGCAGCCTGGGGCTTATGAGCTACCCAGTCAGTGGTATTGTTAAGGCAGACTGAGTGGGCAGCGACAGTGATCCAAAGGGAATTGAAAAGAATTTGGAAGAGGAGAGACGGAAATGGGGTGCTTAAAAAAGATTATAGTGTCATTTGCAAAGGCAATTAATTAAAAATTTAAAGAAGAACAGGACAAGTTAAAAGTGAAGAATGAGGGGCGCCTCGGTGGCTCAGTTAAGCATCCAACTTCGGCTTAGTTCATGATCTCACAGTCCGTGGGTTTGAGCCCTGCTTTGGGCTCTGTGATGGCAGCTCAGAGCCTGGAACCTGCTTCAGATTCTGTGTGTGTGTGTGTGTGTGTCTTGCTCTCTGCCCCTCCCCCGCTTGCTTTCTGTCTCTGTCTCTCAAAATAAAATAAAAACATAAAAAACATTTTAAAAATAAATAAATAAAAGTTAAGAATGAGTAGTCATTTCTATTTGTATTCAGGGTGGCTTATGACGCTTAACAGTTAATGGATATGATTATTAGCATTTCTGCTTCCAATAATGTTAGCTTCCTTCAATTAATTCTAATAAAACTTTTATTGGGGCACCTGGGTGGCTTAGCTGGTTGGGCATCCGACTTCGGCTCAGGTCATGATCTCACAGTTCGTGGGTTAGAGCCCCGCGTCAGGCTCTGTGCTGACAGCTCAGAGCCTGGAGCCTGCTTCAGATTCTGTGTCTCCCTCTTTCTGACCCTCCCCTACTCATGCTGTCTCTCTCTCTCTGACTCTCTCTCGCTCTCAGAATAAAACACTAAAAAATATTAAAAAAACCTTTTATTAAGGACTATAAAATTAATTTTCTAAATTAAAACTGGACACAGTTGGCAGCAAAATATTACTGGCAAAATTTTCACATAAAAAGGCAAGCAGAGCGCTCAAAAAATGATTATTTGCTTATATTTCACATTCTAAGTAGCCAATGATATCTATAATGGACCTATTTTATCAGACACTTGCAGTTTTTCATTCCAGTGATAAAGTGCATTTTCGACCACACCCAAATGACAAGTTAACATGTCTATTTGTTGTAGAAATTCTATAGCATCTAACTTGGGTCCAGCTAAAAACTGACATAGCTAGATTACACCTGGCACAACATATGGTCTAGCACCTGATCATCTGATTCTTTACCACACTGTACATTGCGCTGGAACACACAATTATGCACAGCACGTAGCTGAAAATGTTTCCCCAATCACTCCTTCTCCTTAAGAAAACCACCATGAAGGACCAGGAAGAATGCCAAGTGCAGTTGGGGCTACATGGAATAAGTAAAGCCCTTATCACATGTCCCAACTTAAACCTCAAACTTGAGTAACCAGCCAGCTGTGGTCAAAAAGCCTAGACAAAATCTATACTCTTCTGTTTTCCCTCATGTTCCCACTAGGGTGTGATGTATTAGCTTTCCTCTTTCTCTGAGTGGCCTGCACTCCTGTTCACTGGATGTCCCACTAATTCCCTGTTCACCTCTTGGGATGCCAAATTTTCCTATGACTCGAGTTTTGTATGAAGTGGTGTACCAGCCTCCCTGCTGGCTGCCAGGTGAAGGTGGAGGGTTTGACTTCCCATGCATACGTACCTGATGGACAACCACTTCCTCGGGCCCACTTCCAGTGTCCTCTCTTCGACTCTCCTCCACACTGCCCACTGCCCTCAACCATGATGCCATGGGGATGGAGGGCAGGAATTAAGACTTAAAAAAAAACCCACTATGGCTATAGACGGGAATAGAAAACTTCATAAAGAAGGGGAATCATGCATTTCCTACTATCTCAGGCACCAGCACTAGGAACTCCACCTCCCCTAAGTTTGGCCCCAGAAGCAGGCAACTTTCTTCATGACAGTCTCCGGGCTTCCCAAAAAGCTCCTGCTTCCCTTAACTGCCTCAATTTATTTTTTAACCTATTCTCCAAAATACCATAAATTAGAGATTAAAGCCCTAAGTTCTTTTTAAATTTATACACAGCAAAGTATATCTTAATTATACAGCGACATGAATTTTTATGCATCCATATGGATACATACATTCATGTGTGCACATGCACATACTGAATAACCGCCCTAGACTGTGGCTGAGAATGTTTCCATCACTTCAGAAAGCTCCTTCATTACCTCTTCCCAGTTAACATCGCTCCCCCTCCTCCCCGCCACCCCCCGGGTAACTACTCTTATCCATTAGTCTGGCCTATTCTTCTGCTTCATATAAAGGGAATCCTATGGTATATGTTCTTTTGTCAGACTTTTACTCATTACTATGCCCATGAGAATTCACTCTTACTGATGTTATATTTTATTGTGTGAGGATATGAAAATTAATTTATCCATTTAACTGTTGGTTGGCATTTGGGTTATTTCTAATTTTTGGCTATCAGTAACAATGCTTCTGTGAACAGTGTGTATGTATGTGTGTGTGTGTGTGTGAACATTCTTATATAATAGATGTCTTCTGGTAGGCCAATGTACTCATTACTCTCAGATATATTTTTAGGAGTTTGTGATTCATTAGAGAAGACTCCTGTTTACTTTAATAATCATATAGTTGTCCAAAGTGGTTATGCCCCTGTCCAGCCCCAGGACCCACTGCTCCACATCCTCAGCAGATTATTGTCAGTCTTTTTCATTTGAGTTATTTTGGTGGGAGTGTAGTGTAGTTTCACTGCAGTTTTAATTTGTACTTGCAATATACTTATTGGCCATTTGGAAATAAAAACATTCTCCTCTAAAATGCAAATATCTAAGGAATGTTGTAGGTCAGTAAGACTGCTTCTCTCTTAGTAGTCAGGGAGAAGGGATGGTGCTTGTCAAAAGTGGAGGGGTGTTTGCTCACCTACAAGACATTTTGGGTTGTTACAAGGACTGGAGAACACACAGTGGGTAGGAACTAGGGAGCTCAGCATTCTAAAGGTGTGGTCAGTCCTCCTTGACAAAGAATTATTCAGCCAAAAAGGTCCACAATGCCCTCGCTGAGAAATTCACACAGAGATGATGAGAATCTGAGTTTATAAGTACAGAAGGGACCATTTTGAAGTGAGGCTGAGGAATGATGGAGTGAAAGCAGGTGCTGGCTACATGAGAAGACCTGAAGGATTTCATTCACTTGACTCAGCATCTCTGTCTTCTCCATCTGACAATCTCTCACTGTCCCTGTGACTGCTGTGGTCTTAGCTAAAAATCACAAGAGATGGGATCCTCGAAATCCCTGAGCTGGGGGCTGTGTGGTCGGTGGCCCACAAGGCTACAGTCCTAACACTTGAGTCTGAACAGGTCTCTGACAAGATTCATGAGACTTAACTGTCATCTGTGAGCTGTTCCCGGAGCCCTGGGTACCTGGTATACCTGTGTTAAGCAAAGCGGTGTCTTTCATCTGCTTCCAATACTGAGCCTCTATACTAAGA
Organism: Crocuta crocuta; assembly: GCF_008692635.1. Taxonomy (NCBI): domain Eukaryota; kingdom Metazoa; phylum Chordata; class Mammalia; order Carnivora; family Hyaenidae; genus Crocuta; species Crocuta crocuta. The sequence continues at coordinate 1,382,940 of NW_027531626.1, read as the reverse complement.
TGATGCTCGTCAAGAAAATGTTTTAGAGTTTTGAATCCTGACCTTTATTTCTGTGACAAATCATATTGTGGATTTCAACAACTCACTCACAAATAAAACCACTCATAAATTGTCAATAAATAACTCAAAAATTTATGCCTCTCATAAATTGTTAATTCCTAATATACAAAATTTTACATCTAAAACTTAGACCAAAAAATTTTTTTTCCTACTTCCATTTTTCTATCCCCTGCTTTGCTCCTGAGAAGGTTTACCAGGTGGCTAAATAGTTTATATTCCCTGTGTTTAAAAAACAAAAACAATAACCAAAAAGCTAAAAAAAAAAAATCAAACCTTCCACACTTTTTAATTTAGAACCTCAGAAATTAATATGAAACATGAACAACTAATGATCCAATTACTTTCTCAGGTAGCCAAGCTCTTTAAGGTCTTTCTAAATAGACTGAAGAAAATCACAAATGCTTTAAGAACAAACATGAATTTCTCATATCATATCTGGATATAAGAAGTTTAAGGAGTACACTAGGAGAAGACGTTATCAAGCAAAGGTTTAACAATTATATGCAACATGATGGGCAAATTATGAATTTTAATTCTATTTAGACTTCAATTCCTACAGCTATTTTTTAAATCAAATAAAAGTTTCTAACTTGATTATCATTTTCATAAATAACATATTTGCCACACATCATTGTTTTAGAAGTCTCAGATTTTATAAGAGTGGGCCAATTTCCCTTAATACATTTTGATTCAATTGAAAGTATTTTAGTTTTTAAACAAACATAAACAAATGAATTTGTTCGTTGTTCTCCCTCTGTAGAGCACTGAATTTTTCTAGCCAAGTATGGAAATCTGTCCTTTCAAGGAACAGCATAACCACCTAGGCCTCATAGTTTTCAGAAGTTAAAGAGTAAAGATCCACGTGAACGGCTGAAGGAGCTGGTCCTCTTATACAGCCAGTCCTCCTATACCTCCCATTCTGAGCTGCTTGGTTAAGCATCAGAAGTTGAGAGAGGCAGAAACAAGGAGACAAACTTATACAGCCTCATGAGCAACTTTCCAGTAGGAAAAATCCATAGGGCTACAGGTAACACAATGCAGGCACGCTTAAAACGTTTATAGAGGGTCTCTGCCTACAATAGCCTACCAAAATACTCTGGTTTCTCTTCAGATCGAATAAATCTTTCGCCTTTTACAATAGCCTACCATGTGCTTCTGGCTGTAAGAAGTTCAATAATACAAAATGGCTAAGTCTAAAATGGTTGGATATTAGCAATGCCACATGGGTCAACCCAATACGAGTGAAGTTGAAGGCTGGTATCTATTACCCAGAGAGCGGAAAAATACAGAGTAGTTGGAAAATATGCTTAACAAGAGACTCTTTAAACAACCTCATATAACACAGCTTTAGTCTTTCAGTACTAGGCAATGATACAATCATCCAGTACCATGACACAAGGATTCTCGTGTTCGTTTACATGGTATAGCTCACCTCCTCTCACTGGAACTTTGTGACAATTCTGGATGGTGAGCAACACAATAGTCATTCCCATTTTATAAGCATAATTTTGTTCAAGTTTAAGATCTTGTCCAAGATCTTAAAAAGCCTGTGTTTTTAAAAGGGTTAATTAAAACACATTAAGGGTAAAAACCTAATGAGAGGCATATCCCATGAAGACCTAGTTTTGGTGTAACCAGGATGCTAAATTATGTTACCTAGAGCAAGTCATTCTGTTTCTCTTGATCTCACATTCCTTTCCTATAGCACAAAAGGGCTAAGCCAGATAATTCCCAAGGTTACTTTTAGCTTAAATATTCAGACTTCAAAACAACCTGCCAGGATTGAAAATGGCAAGGAATAAATAATGACAGTTAATGCATAATATATTATGAATAGCGTTAAGTGTCCTTATGGGAAATAAACACACTTTTATGTATCCATTCTTCTAAAGGAAAGTATGTATGTTTAACCAAGTAATAATTTACTGCCTTCTTAGTGACGCAAGTTTATACAGGCAATGAGGCATGTCTAGTAACTGAAAGGAATTAGGTCCAAGGTGAGAAGAGGGCATGAAGATCTTCACACTGTGTGAAAATATGAAGCCTTCTATAGATTCTGCTGTGTATATTCAGTTTCTGCTGATGGAAAGAAATTCCAGCATATAAGTTAGCAACATAACTTCTACTTGAAAGCAGAGAAAATTCCTCTCGAGGTAAATAAATACTTTCCCTTGCCAGACAGACCATTTGGCTACTTCCCTCTTAGAGAATGTATCCTCTAAGAGGACGTATGTATCTCTAAACTCCCACAGAAGCAGGTTCAAGGTGGGTACACATATCCCTAAAGGCATGTGATAATATGTCACAATGTACACATACGCTTGGATCCTTTTATTTCAGGGAACCAATTTCTAGATCTTGAACCTTCATACATTTTCTTCTCTCAAAGTCATGTCAGACCCAAAGTACCCATCTTCCTTTTCTATCCTTCCTTCACTCGGTGCCTTTGTCGTCTTTACAAAGTCAAGGCACATCTCTTGTTCACCTGGAACCTTTCTACGCTTTCTAAGTACACTGCCCTACACAATGGAAAATTCTCAAAGACACCAAACATCAGAACCTCTGGCAAATATATCCCTCCTGAGGACGAGTCACGGGAAAAGTGATAAAGTCTGGCTTGCTCAAGAGGGCTTTTGCCAATTAGGTTAGATGGCGACATTACTCATAGAGCCAACTCTGAAGCTCCAAAGTTTTGATGAAACTATGTTCAGGGACGCCTGGGGGGCTCAGGTGGTTTAGCGTCCGACTTCAGCTCAGGTCATGATCTCACAGTTCGTGAGCTGGCAGCACAGAGCCTGGAGCCTGCTTCAGAGTCTGTGAATCCCTCTCTCCCTGCCCCTCCCCTGCTCATGCTCGGTCTCTCTCAAAAAATAAAATAAAATAAAATAAAATAAAAACACATAAATGCCCCAGAAATGATTCTATTGCATCCACTTAATTTTAATGGGAAAAATGTAGATGTCAGCTTAAAAATGTGTGACCATGTAACTTTTTCCAAATTATTTTAGGAGATAAGTGAACCAAAAAAAAAAAAAAAAAAGTTTGTGAAGGTCAATGTTCTAGAGCAATTTTACCCAAAGTATGTTATGTAAAACAAGCTTTATGAGCTTATAAAAGGGTCCTGTGGCCAAAGATGTTTGAGAAACACTGCATTCTACATACACAAGCACATTACAAACCCCAAGTAGTCCTTTGGCAAAAACTCTGGGTTTTCTTTAACTTGGTGGTTTCTACACCTTCGGCCACGGAGCCCTTTTGCACACCCCATCTATTAATATCCCTCTAGACTGACGATCTGTGAAGCACAGTTTGTGAAACGTTGCTCTCTGAGGCTGGTCTGTTTCAACCCAGGCCTCACGGCTACCATACCCTCCCATCCTGACCTGTAAGCATCTCCCGCTTTGTAAATGATAATCTAGCACAAGATAGATTTATTTGATCACTAGACTCATGGAGAGGAGGTAAACCACTGTGAGGGCAACTCCCTTCCTTCCAATTCTTCTGTCTTCAGGGTAACATGATAAAAGAATTATCAGAGCCCAGAGCACAGCTTGTATTTATTTCTTGATACATGTGTGCTACACATGCAAGATGCTAATCACACACACACAGCTCTGTGGGTCTTGGATTTCTGACTCTAGTCCACAGACACTACATTAATTTCTCCTTGAAACATTCACAGTAACATGAATCCATCATGGGCTTTCCTCATCACTTGTGATGCAACAGGCATCTTCCCATTGATTTTATAGCCCCAGAGAGTAAGGTCAAAGAGCTATTGGAAAATACAATGTGCTAATGACTCACTTCACCACTGTCTTTCCTGAAGAAAACTGAATAAAATAAACAGACATTTCCTTTTTGAATCCTATCCCAGTGATATAAGCACAGTTAGAAGACACATTAAAGAAAGATTTTCAAATGGAGAGGAATGGGTCCCAAACTGATTTTTAAATGCTGAAATATGATGCTCAGGTCCAGACCAAAACGGCTTAAATTCTTCCTGAAAATCCTGTGCCTGTTTAAAATACAAACTGTGGCAGGAGTTCCAGGAAAATGCCCAGGACAGTAAAATAACCCGCTCAAGTCAGTAACACATCTATCAATTCCCTCTTAGCCAGTGACTATCGTTTAAAACTTGATTCAGAATCACATTAAGTACCCCACAATTTCTGGGATAAAATCACCAAATATAGCAGAGAGTTGTGATGAATTTCTTGCAGGCTAAATCAAAAGAATTTTAGGGGTACCCGGGTGGGGTGGCTCGGTCAGTTAAGCATCAGATTCTTGATTTTGGCTCAGGTCATGATCTCACACTCCACATCAGGCTCTGCACTGGGCGTGGAACCTGCTTAAGATTCTCTCTCCCTCTCCCTCTCCCACGTGTGCATGTGCACATAGACTCTCACACTGTCTTTTTCTCTCTCAAAAGAAAAAAACAAACAAATTTTAAAAATTTATGAGTGTTTTGAAGAACTGATTTATCAGGTCTGGTGGACTCTAGCCTTAACTTCTACCTACTGATTTTCTACTATAACTTCCCAAATATATAGCAAGAACAACGGATTCTAAATTTCATGTGTGCCCACATTATTCTCATATACCTATATCCCATTTCTTCACACTAAGAAATAAACATCACAACAATCAATTCCCTCCTGATAGTGGAACTGAAAGCAACTTCAGAGACATGCTAACTGCAGGGAATACTATGTAGACAGAGACATCTGAGAAGAACATGTTGAAGGTAGGGAAAAAAGTATTTTCAAGATTTTAAATGAAAGCATCAATGGATATTATCATTTCACTAGCCAGAATTTTGAGTATTACGAAGTGGTGCTGGCCACACACTGGTGAGTGAAAGCAGCCAGACACACACACACACAAAAAAAAACACATACTGGATCATTTGAAAGTTCATAAAAAACCAAAACTCTTCTATTCTTGTAAGAGTAAGGCTAGCGATTATTCTGGAAGAAAGAATATTGTTCTACACGTAGGCTATATACAGACACAAAGTTTACAAACTAAATTTAGTTAGAAATATAACGAACACTGGGGTGCCTGCGTGGCTCAGTTTGTTGAATGTCTGACTTGGCTCAGGTCATGATCTCACGATTCCTGAATTCAGGCCCCATGTTGNGGTCAGTTAAGCATCAGATTCTTGATTTTGGCTCAGGTCATGATCTCACACTCCACATCAGGCTCTGCACTGGGCGTGGAACCTGCTTAAGATTCTCTCTCCCTCTCCCTCTCCCACGTGTGCATGTGCACATAGACTCTCACACTGTCTTTTTCTCTCTCAAAAGAAAAAAACAAACAAATTTTAAAAATTTATGAGTGTTTTGAAGAACTGATTTATCAGGTCTGGTGGACTCTAGCCTTAACTTCTACCTACTGATTTTCTACTATAACTTCCCAAATATATAGCAAGAACAACGGATTCTAAATTTCATGTGTGCCCACATTATTCTCATATACCTATATCCCATTTCTTCACACTAAGAAATAAACATCACAACAATCAATTCCCTCCTGATAGTGGAACTGAAAGCAACTTCAGAGACATGCTAACTGCAGGGAATACTATGTAGACAGAGACATCTGAGAAGAACATGTTGAAGGTAGGGAAAAAAGTATTTTCAAGATTTTAAATGAAAGCATCAATGGATATTATCATTTCACTAGCCAGAATTTTGAGTATTACGAAGTGGTGCTGGCCACACACTGGTGAGTGAAAGCAGCCAGACACACACACACACAAAAAAAAACACATACTGGATCATTTGAAAGTTCATAAAAAACCAAAACTCTTCTATTCTTGTAAGAGTAAGGCTAGCGATTATTCTGGAAGAAAGAATATTGTTCTACACGTAGGCTATATACAGATACAAAGTTTACAAACTAAATTTAGTTAGAAATATAACGAACACTGGGGTGCCTGCGTGGCTCAGTTTGTTGAATGTCTGACTTGGCTCAGGTCATGATCTCACGATTCCTGAATTCAGGCCCCATGTTGGGCTCTGTGCTGACAGCTCAGAGCCTGGAGCCTGCTTTGGATTCTGTGTCTCCCTCTCTTTGCCCCTCCCCCACTTGTGCTCTGTCTCTCTCTCTCTCTCTCTCTCTAAAATAAACATTAACAAAAATTAAAAATATATGTGTGTGTGTACACACACACACACACACACACACACACACACACGGGTGGCTCAGTCAGTTGAGCACTGACTTCAGCTCAGGTCATGATGTCACAGATTCGTGAATTTGAGTGGGGCCCCAAGTGGGGCTCTTTGCTGAGAGCTCAGACCCTGGAGCCTGCTTCTGATCCTGTGTTTCCCTCTCTCTCTGCCCCTCTCCGCTCATGCTCTGTCTCTCAAAAATAAAATAAAAAACATAAAGGGGTGGCTGGGTGGCTGAGTTGGTTAAGCATCTGACTTCGGCTCAGGTCATGATCTCATGGTTTGTGGGTTCGAGCCCCGCGTCAGGGTCTGTGCCGACAGCTAGCTCAGAGCCTGGAGCCTGCTTCAGATTCTGTGTCTCCCCCTCTCTCTGACCCTCGCCTGCTTGTGCTGTCTCTCTCTGTCTCTCTCTGTCTCTCTCTCTCTCTCAGAAATAAAGCATTAAAAATTTTTTTCTAATAAAAAACATTAAAAATTTAAAAAATATGTATGTATATGTAACAATACAGTTTCCAATATAATCACCAGAATTTTTCTCCCATCAATACTTTGTCAATATGGCTTTATGTGCAAATATAAAGTGACCTCACATTAACACATAAGAAATCTTCATTTCCTTTTTTCCCCGGAAAAACGCACTTCGACTTGCTGAGTCAGGGTAATCCATCAGGGTGTTAAAGATTGATTTTCAAAATGACCCCAATTCTCCATCTTTCCATTCCTCTCGCTGTATCCCCCCTCTGAATGTGGGCTGCCTTTCTGACTTCAAACTTGCAGCCACTAGGACACAGCTGAAGTGACAGTGTGTCGATTCCAAGCCTACCCCTGAAAAGCTTTGTGTGCTTTCACTGTCCCTGGAACCCCAACACCAGCCCCCGCACAGCCCACATTGGTCACCCAGAAGATGAGAGACTGTGCGGAAGACAGAGGACTTGCCCTAGCTGAGACCCTCCTGGGCCGCCCAGCCCCCGGCACCCAGCAGCAGATCAGGGATGCAAGACTGAGCCTGGCTGACATCATCCGCACCTGGCCTGGGTCAGCAGAACTGCCCAGATGCACCTACAAGTGTGAGAAACACAGGATTGTTTTCTTAAATTGTTAGCTGATAGGGGAAAGAAGAGACATCGCAGAAAAGGAATGCCTCAGAATCTAAAGAAAACTATAGCTGAAACAACAGTACAGAAGCATAAATGCAAAACAGAAGCATACAAATAAAAACAAAAGCATTTAGAAGCATAAATATTCTGCTTATTAAAGACTTCAGGCTGAAACTGAAGAGGTACAGGGCGCCGGGGTGGCTCAGTTGGTTAAGCATCTGAATTCAGCTCAAGTCATGATCTCCCTGCTTGTGGGTTCGAGACCCGCATGGTCGAGCTCTGTGCTGACAGCTGAGAGAAGCTCTTGAATGCTGAGAACAAACTGAGGGCTGATGGGGGTGGGAGAGAGGGGAAGGGGGGAGATGGGCATGGAGGAGGGCACTTGTCGGGATGAGCACTGGGTGTTATATGGAAACCAACTTGACAATAAACTATTTAAAAGTAAAATAGATTCTGTTCTCCCTCTCTCTGCACCCCTCCCTTACTCGTGTTCTTTTTCTCTCTCTCAAAAATAAATAAATGCTTAAAAAAATTAAACCGAGGAGGTGTAACTTCTGCGATGTGATAAATAATGTGATTAAAAAAACCCTTTACACAAGCAGATACATTTACAACAAGGCAACTTGGTATAAAAATAGACGATAAAGTTTGGACAACTCTATGATTTCTAAACCAATTTCAAACCAATAGAGCTTAAGAGCTAAACATAGAATGTGAAAGTTGTCAGTGACTATTCACTGTCCTTCTCAGCTCTGCCATTTGCTGAGCAAGGCTTTATGTCACGGTCTTCCCACCTGCAACAAGTAGATGTGGTCACTGTCAAGAACTAAGGAGATGAGAAGACACGTTAAAAGTACTTTCATAAATTGTATGCTGTTAAATAAATGTTAGGTGCATGAGGAGGAGCACCCAGGCTGCAGAGGTAAATCATACCACTCTCCAGCTACGTGACCTTCCATAGCTTAATTTCTTTGAGGCTTAAGACTCAGTTTCATTACCAGTTAAAAAAAAAAAAAGTAACACTATTTATTTCCCAGGGTTGTTCAATTATGACACAAGCATCCGACACAATGGCTCCACCAAATACTTAGCAAAGTATATAAATGGGCAGATAAAAATATGTTAGCAACGATGACCAGAAAGGAGGTCTATTCTATGAGAAAAAAAGAAAACTATCAAGTTTTTTCTTGTGTAATATCATAAGGAGAAAAGCCTCACGTTAATAAAATCAATAGTAGTAAGAAATGGAGCAGCAGCTGATCTTACAAGTTCCACAAAGTTGGGTAAGAACTAAAGTGAACGAAAAGAAAAACTTAGGTTATGTAACTTAGGTTATTAAACTGGGCCTGAGGGCCAGAGAACTTAGGATCACAGACCATGAAGTCATCTGCTGTCAGGATCACGGTCACTACAAACATCTTTATGTCTGTACCTTGTCATTATCTCCCTCGTACCATGTTCCAGTCACTGCAAGAAGGCAGCTCTGAACAGGGTGAGGGGTGGGGGGGGGACCCTGAGGGAGGGGAGTGAGGATACAAGAGAGGAAGAGTACAAAACACTCACTACTAAGCTAAAGACATTTATTTTCACTCCATGCAAATTTTCACCACAACCTTTGCAAGAAACCAGAAATGTCAATGGCATGATATACATAACAAAATATATCAATGCTCCATCTATTTAAATATAAACTTAAAAGAAGCTTATAGTCCCTAGCCACTATATCAAATTTTGCATTCGGCCTGCCACCCCTCTCCTTCCCCGCCCCCCCAGCCATACTTAATGATTAACTCATCCAGCTTCACCTACACCTGTGGGATTCAGCAGGCACAGCATGGCACACACTCTCCCATGCCATGCCCATGTCTTAATTTTTTCCAGTCTCGGTAACTTTCCTCACTCCAACATCATCTTTCCCAAACTGCAATTATTTGAAGGTGAAATTATTCCTACACAGAAAACTCAGAAGAAATTATTAAAACCAACAAGAGTTAGTTCCAATAAAATAATAAATATTAAATTATAATCTTGCTCACAGCCATATTCAATATAAAGTACCTGGGGGAGAGCCTAAATAGAAATGTACAGACGCTATGTGAAGAAAAAGATACTATTTCACTGCCCTTTGTGTGTTTTCAAATTTATACAGAAAGGAAGCAGGAGAGGAGGGATCCACAGTCAGTGGACTCTCTGCTGTGGAAAGGAAATGCATATCCTCTCCAAAAGTCATGTGCACAGGATAAATCACAGCTTGGAACTAGTCATTTCTCTTGTAAATAGAACCCAGGATTCACTGAAGCATTATGTTCAAGTACACGGATGACAGTGTATGTATTAAGAAAAAAATAGAAACTAATCTGAAAATAGCACTTTAAAATGGTTAAATGAATTCTCTTATATCCATTAACTAGGATACTAGGTAGGCATTAAAATAATTTTTAGAAGACTTAGTAACATCAGAAAGTATATCTATTAAATAAAAACAGTTTTCATTCACACTTATCCATGAAATATGATATTAAAATATATGCGTATATATAGCAGGAACTATAGCAAAATGCATCAATTTTTGAAGGAGATAAAGGTAATTTCTTTCTTTTTTTTAACCAGAGCATGAATAGGGGAGGGGCAGAGAAAGGCAGACAAAATCCAAAACAGGCTCCGGGCTCTGAGCTGTCAGGACAGAGCCTGACCAACTGAGCCATTCAGGTGCCCCAGGTAATTTCTATTTTTTATACATTTCTCTACTTTCTAAGTTTTAAACAATATGTATGAATTGTCTTACAAATAACAAAGACAATGTGTTTGTTGTAAAGAATAGTTTTTTAAATGCTATCTCCTTTCTCTCCTCTCAAATCGCAGTGTTTGGTTCATTCCTTAAGCACTTTACTACATGCCACCTTGATGTCTGAAATGTAAGGAAGAACAAGATCTTCATAAGGGCAGGAATTGAGTCTTATTATATTCTAATATTTTGCAGAGTATCCTCACTTAAATCATCATCAAATATCTATAAAACAAATGAGTTAATGAATGGCAGATGGTGAATATATAGATGCAGATGGGCTGCTTAATTACAAAAAGGGAAAAAGACTACCTATGGATAACAGTTAATTATATAATTTGAAGCTTTGTTTTCCCAAAGCTTTTTCATCATCCTCAAAGAAAATTTATAATCTATATACATTAAACACCACATTCCAATATTGGTATCTTGAATTTTAAAAAGCTCAATTGAGATACGGATACATGTTAAAGAAATGGAACACAGTAAATTCGTGCTCTGGCATTCTCCCAGGTTCCAAACTCTTAGCAACTACAGACAAACTGTAAAAGAAGTTTAAAAAAAAAACCCAAAGACAAACATCTTAGTAAACCTGAAATGGCATAGAAATACACGGTAGTGGGTGGAGCCACTGAATTTCTGGGTCCACGGTCCAGAAGGAAACAGGTACAGCAGGAATTGAGCAACTGAAGGTAAGAATCTGAAAGCACCTGCGCAAAAGCATCCTTTCTCAGCAACTGAAATCTCGCGAAACTTTTCAGCGTGCTTAGAAAGTTAAATGAATGAATACATTTAAAAGAAAAGAAACAAGAACAGGTAGCGATGAAACATTAGTAGAAACATCAGAAATGGAAAACAATCTTAAAATTAAAAGTATAACTGATGGGACAGAGTCCAGATGGGCTTAATAAGAATGAAAAAACTGGAAGATGGAACTGAGGTATTCATTGAAAATGCAACTAAAAAGACTAAAGGATACAATCACAAAAGACTTGCTCAGAGACATGAAAATTAAAGAGGTCTCCAACACTAGTCAATAAGAGTTTCAGCTGAAAAGCATGGTAGAAAAACAATATTTGAGGTGATAATAGCTGATCATTTTTCAAATTTGAAGAGAGACATGACTGTTCAGGTGGGCAATGCACTCTGTCTACTGAGCAAAATGAAAATTACTGCAAATACTGACACATCATGATAAAACTACAGAAAATAAAAAATTCAAAGATCTAAAGAGAGAAAGAGAGATTGCCTACAAAAGAAGAAAGTATCAAAAAAAGTCAAAAGACTTTAGCATAAGCGGTCAAATGTATGGCTAGAAAACCACCTGGAATTGTACACCTGACCAGTCTCACAGAATGAGCTCCAAACAAAGATATTTTCAGACATATAAAGTGGATACTTCTCAGGGACCCTCATTTAAAGAACTGTCAAAGAATACAATCTTAAAATACAGATTGGCAAATAAAAATACAGGACACACAATTCAATTTGGACTTTCGATAAACAAGTACTTTTTAGTATATATGTTCCAACAAAATTATTTGGTATTTATCTGAGATTCAAATTTAACTGGCTATCCTGTATTTTATCTGGCATACCTACCTCAAAAAAAAAAGGGAAAAAAATGGAAAAAAACAAACCATGAACTCACAAACCAAGCACAGGATACAAGTACGATGCTGAATGCAAAACCTGATAAGATGCCAGTAAATTCATTTAACTCTTAACTGTATGGGAAAAAAAAAACTTGTCTATTTCCGTTAACTATACCTTTGAAAATAACTATAAAATGATGGTTCTTATTCTGTTACCCAGCAGTATGCCACAGGCCACATTTTCTACAACCAAGTGCGTTTTCTTGAGTGTCTCACCTGCACCTTCTAGTTTTACCAAAGTACTCAAAGACCAGCCTTCTTCTATAGCCTTACCATAACGCAGTCACAATTTTTGGTAATCATTAAGATGTCTGAAATAGAAGCTATTGCCCAGCCAAGCTCTTCCTAACCCCCAAAATCCCCCGAGTATGGCTTACTGATGTGGAGTATTAAGATTGTGTATTTCATTTAATCACAGAGATATGCCCCAGGGGAAAAAAAAAAAAAAAAAAGTCCATTATCGTGTCTATGTTCCAAAGAAACTTTGGTTTCAAATGCACTTCGGGGCACCATCTTAAAGGAATCCCACACCTGGGGCTGTCCATGCTAACAGATACAATGATGCCCTAATTGATCTGTTCTGTAAATCTATTTTATGAAAGCAGAAACACTGGTGTAAAAACAATGATGCCAAAAGTTATGTGGACAGCTTTTTCATAGCTGCTGTAACGGACTCATCTGGAGTCAGCTAAAATTTAGCTAGCTGGAAGAGAGAACAAAGCAAATTATGTCCTGCTGATTTCCAACTGACTTAATTACACTGAGTCCAAGGTCCAGAGGGACGCCTTATTCATCAGATCTGAACTCAGTCTGTAGCTCAAGAGGGCCCTGCCAATTAATGTCTGTGGATCACTGAATATTTCTTAATGTTTGAGATTATCTATGAAAAAGGAATATACATACACTGGATTGTAAAGGACAGACGTCTCTCACTTACATATTTTGACCTTGCCCGCAGCGCCTCAGCACATGCCAAAACAAAATGTATGAAATAATACTAGGTTTATATTATACCTATAGCTCATTAAATAAGTGATTTCCATGTACCCAAAGAGGTATTCGCTCTTAACCAAACACTTCACTAAATCGATTGGTCCCCAAGTAATTTCAGAACCAAATTGTATTTTATTGGATTTAAGCCTAATTTTTAAGACCTCATTTATCTCATGACAAAGTTATGGCCAAGTGAGAATACTCAAAAGGCAGGGAAGGAGTGAGCTCCAGAGTCCAGGAGTATGCAAGCAGGCGTTCCTATTACCATATTCATGAGGTATTATTCCATTTAATTCTAGCTCTCCATCAAACCTTAGCATAATAATCAAATGACAAATGTTGCTCTAGATCTACCAGGAAATATGCTTGTATTGTTTGTTATGATAAATGAAGCAAATTATAACAATTCCATAATGTTAAGGGTAGTGAGGGCAGGGTTGAGAGCTCCATGTGTGTATATGTAATAAATCATTCCTTTGAAAAGATAATCGCAGCACTGCTAGAGAGGAGAAAAAAACGCAACTTGGAGGGCAATTATTTGAAAGCTCCTCAAATTAACTTGTGCACAGTTGGTTCTTTGTTACTGAGCCCACATTACTAAACATTGTTTCAGGACATTAGTTCGCCTAGGTGAAGGCAATAATGTAGTTCTAGTTATTAATCACTTTAATTTTAAATATGCTTTGTAAACTGAGAAGGCATTAAACTAAGAACAATGTGGAATGCACAAGTAATTAGTGGTTAATAGGCTCCTTTTGAAAAACTCTAGGATAAAAAAAATCAAAAGCTTCAAGGCTCTCGGAAAAAGGAGTGTACATATGTAATGTGAGAAAGTTCTATTTCATTTTACTGACCAATAGTGTCACAAAGGGAGTGAAATTAAGCCCTTCTCTCAAAAGTAATTTTAACAGATGATGATGAATGAAATCATATTATTTTATGAGTCAATCTTCTCTGTAGTGTAATTGAGCGGTGCCTTTTTGAGGCACCATGAAATAGAATTTTCTGTGATACTTCACTCCAGAGTCCCTGCCAGAAAGTCTAACATGGTTTTGCAAATACCCTCCTCAGACCGACGACATAAGCCAGGACTTGGGGTTACTGACTGTCAGTGCAAAGAATGAGGTGGGACCATTGGATGCGCTCAGTATGAACAAAACTTGCAAAAGGTCACTCTGTACCAGCCACACCAGAAGAGGTGAATTTAAAAAGAACAACAAAAATCAAACAATTATTTAAAGGTGTCTTCATTCTGTTTTGCTAAATGACAGATCAAGTGATAAGTAGCAAATGTTTACTGCTACTTCCACCACGGTATTTTTACACTGTTACAACCTGGGACCAGCTAGAAGGAATATACTGGATAATCATCCCTTCTTACTACACTAAACCAAATTAATATTGATTGCTTTTGCTTCTATTACTACTCACAACAGATAGCTATCTTCTGTTCTAACAGCACAGGTAGTTCTAAAGAGCTAGTATCTACATTCATTATACTTTAGATACATATAAAATCAGTAAAGGAGGCCACGTTGCACACAGAAACAGAGGTGGTTTGGGAGTTTAATCCTGGCTGAGCCTCTTATTATCTGTACAATCTTGGTAGAGTTACTTACTCTGTGTCTTGGTTTTAATTGGGATTAATAATGTCTAAATTCCACCCCACCCCTTCCTACCCCACAAAAACATACACATTTTTCATCATTTGACATTAGGAAACTAGGAGTACCTGACATTCTAGAGCATCTCTAATAATTAGTTACACAGGTTTACAACAGGGAAGGATACACAAGGATCCTCCTCCGTCTGAGAGGAGACAGACATAACTCATCACAGGGCACACTTCAGAAAACTTCCTATCGAGGCACCAAAATCTGTACTGACAGAGCTGTCATTCCTTTCTTCTCATCCACAGCCTCTATCCCAGGCAAGAGAGTAACGATAGCCATCAGACACCTGGAATGTACTCATAAAGTCACCCAAACTCATGGACTGTGCAGGACAGAAATTCCCTCAAGCATCCCCGGGCCAATTGTTATTAAGGGTCTACGGAATTATGCCCATGTGCAGGAAGCTCAGTACTTCCAAAAGCATTTCAGTACAGTGTTGGGGAACGCCACTCCACAGAAAAAGTTTGCTTATTGTAAGTTGTATGTATGCCTCCCTTTAACTCCATTCAATTGTTGACTGGTTTTGAAGCCACTCATCAAGACTTATTTTGGAGTGCCTGGTAGCTCAGTCGGTCAAGGGTCCAACTCTTGGTTTTGGCTCAGGTCATGATCTCACAGTTCTTGAGGTGGAGCCCCACATCTGGCTCTGCAGTTCTGGGCTAAACCCCTCAGGTTTCCAGGCCCTTCACAAGGGCCTTTGTTGACTTTATTAGCCAAAAGACAATGCACACCAAACACCCAAACCCCAAATTCAGTGTGACTAGCAGAGGGCAAGATTATTACTTCCAATTCCCTGCTCATTCTGCTTCTACTAATGCATTCTAAAAATGATCTAGGGCTTGTCATATAGATTTTAACCAAATCTGTGATGCTATCACTTCATTTATGCTGGAGAATATACATTTAGCCAGCTATTCATTCAACATATTCATTCCTCAATCCATTTCATTCAATCTTCTATCCATTTAATACAATCTCTTAAGGATATCTTATATACTACTGATTCCTACATAATACTGACTAATCCATGACTCCCATGTTACTATAATTTGCAGATGTTTCTTACACAGTGTCTTGGGTGATCTCTCCTTGAGCAGCTAAATCTAACTTTCCTGACTTTCTTTCAGGAGGACTTATCGTTTTTAAGGTAAAACTTTTTTAAACATATGGTACACCTATGTTCATTTCAAAAGAAAATTCTTTGCTTGCTAGAGCTCTATAGATCATAAAAGTTAGATAGATGCAATATGGAACAATCTGAGAAAATTCTCAAGTAATTACGACAGTCCAATGACATGACCCATTTTAATAGGAATCAATCTAGATTTTGTAACATGACCTTACCCTGTCCTATAAACACATACTGGTCAAAGATACAAAGCCCCAGACAAGTCAGAAAACACGTGCTGTGT
Organism: Crocuta crocuta; assembly: GCF_008692635.1. Lineage (NCBI taxonomy): Eukaryota > Metazoa > Chordata > Mammalia > Carnivora > Hyaenidae > Crocuta > Crocuta crocuta. The sequence goes on along the minus strand of NW_027531626.1, from coordinate 1,367,086 downwards.
TCCTGCTGTGGATTTTGGTTCATTAATGGAGGCTCTTTCTCTATTTCAACATACACACATTTCCAAGTTACTAATAACACCTTCATCCAGACATGTAAGGGGAAATTAGGAGCATTAGCTGGACAATCCACAAAGTAAATGAAACAAAATGTGCTATCATACGTGGGTACTAATCTAGGTGCTCATAAACCTGAGCTATAACCCCAGCTCTACTTAGCCTCAGGAAAGTCACTTCACCAGTCTGCGCTTGAATGTCCCCATTTGTAAAATACAGACACTGGGCTAAGTGATCTCTGAGGTTCCCCTTCCTTGTTCAAAGCTGCTATATGGTGCAAAATAAACTGAGCAAAAGCACTCAGGACATTTCACATTTAGCTACAGAGCTTTACCTATTGCCTAGGAAATGTGTATGCACCCTGACATTTAATACTTAAATACCTTGAGGTGGCTAGCAATATTCTGATGAGAGGGAAATAAAGGAACTCTACTACCGAATCTTGGGTCAGCAAGGAAGGCGGACTGCTAGGTGCATGTACGTACTCATATGCACACACATCTACCCACACATGGACGGGGAGAGACCATAGGGTNGGAAGGGAGTTCCATGAAGTTTAAATGTTAGTAATTCTAGCAACCATATGCTAAAGCTCTTTGCTTCCTTATAGCTAAACTGAGTGAACAGAAGGCAGTTCACTGTTATGACTTTCTCACATGGGGGTTAATGAGCAAAATGTAGTCAAATAACTTAAGATTCCTGAAGAGCCAAAACACTGGAAGTCCACACCAATGAACTCAGTTAAACTTACCTTGACAAAAGGTGTTGTTGACCCGCTTATAACCTTGCAGACATTCCATCATTTGGTTATATCCATGATACACTGTGAGAAGAAAGAATTCTTTGTTACATGCTTAAATTCTTACAGTTCTAAACAGCCTATGGTGATAGCCTAAGCCACTAAAGTCATCGGAGGTCTGTTTTATTCATTTCTAAGATACCCAATTCAATGTATATCATTTTCTTTTACATTATCCTTGTTTATGAGCATACCATTTATTTTGCAATATATACAGTCCTAAGTAGTTGTCAGCAAAACTTGATAATGTTAATCATAAGAATCATAAGAAGGTTTAATATGTTCTTTCACTTAGTGATCATTTATATTACAAAGAATCTATTCCTCCCTGGTGATTTGCTTCAGGCATTTGAATTTTCTTATAAGTAGGGTAAACATACATCCTGGTCTGCTTGCGACAGTCCTGGCTTACGCCAGCTGTTCTCACCAAGTTCATTTGTAACAGTACTCCACTCGCAAAAGTGTCCCAGTTTTGACAATAAATAATATGCTCGCCTAAATACTGCCTCACATATCTTGGTAATGAGTGATTCTTCTTACTATGAACGGAGAAGAACAGGAGACGATGAGAGGAAGGTAGGAGATGAGAAAGGCCTCTGTGATCAGTGGTATGGTTCATCGCCCAGAAATTTCACCAGCAATACAATGTTGCAATTACCAAATTATCAACAAAACCCTGGTCACTGAAACTGATGCTCTTAAGTGAGGCCAAAGAGATTTCCTGGCACAATGGATACAGCATAAGTTCAGGGACCCAGCGGACCTAAATTCAAATCGTTGCTCTGGCTGTCAATAGCTCTGCGACTTCAAGAGACAAGCTTTCTGGGTTTCAGACGGTGATTCTGTACAATGGGACTATTCCCATCTATTGAGCAGGTCAGGGTTGTGGATTTTAGAGATGATTTATGCAAATTCCTACCGCAGTGCCTGACAAAAACCACTCACAAGATGACAAATGCCATTATTTCCTGCCATAAGGTATTCTTTCGTTAAGATCATGAACAACAGATAAAGGCCAATAATCAAAACAGGATGGATGGTTAGACCACTACAAAGACCTGAACTAGGAGTAAAGAGGGAAAATTCAAAATAAAAAGGAGGTTTTCTTTTAGAAAATAAAAATTATTTTGCCCCTAACACATGCTCTTTAGTCTCAACACTAATGGAACAGGGAGAATATGTATAAGTGGTGTTCCTCTCTCCTCCTTCATTTCCTTTCTTTGCCATATGTCTCATCTCTTCCGATCTTGCTAAAAGCTGGGAGAAGGTTACAGTAAGGAGTCTTGGAATAGTGAGTTACAGGGAGGCAGAAATTGGCATGTGGGGACTAGCCACAGAGCTAGTCTTGTCCCACAGCATGAAGACCCTGCCTACAGAGCTTCTGGGATGTCTGCCTGTGAACTGTTCAAAGGCAAAAGAGATGATATCTTGTTTTAGAAATTTCCACAGTCATCACTCTCAAGGCAGAGAGCCAGACCAGATGATCTCCTCAGGTCTCCCTCAGCTTAGGATTCGATGTTCATTTTCTTCTAAAAACTTTTAAAGGACAAATGACTTGTTCATGCTACATTTTAAATAGATTACAAGGTATTTAATGAAATCGTTTACAGATTTAAAATTGTTTTTGCAGTAAAAACTGATCAACAACGAAAAAGTCTTTCTGTATGTGGCTAAACAAAAACTTCAAACATTAAGTAAAAGCCGTTTGAAAACTGAAGTTTGAACTATTTTAAGGGGAAAAAAGGGGTGGGGGGAAGGCATGGAACACAAAACCATAACATATAAAGCCAAAGAAAGTCTGCTCCCTTCCAAAATGAATATGATTTAGAGAGCAATACCAACCAAGGAAAGGAAAGTTTTTAAATGACACAGGAAGAATGTGACCCTGAGTGTGTTTCTTGGGAGTGAGTCACCTAGGACAGCATCAACAAAGTAAATGTCAAGATGTTAATGGTTCACTTCAGTCATAATCCACATTGCCCTTCCTGAAATGAAATCAATCTCTTCAATTTTATACATTACATGAGCCAACCTATGAATTTATTTTCATCGGCATTTAGTAAGAAGTGATAGTAACTTTGTACTTTCACATTTGGCTTAAATTATTACTAACACTAAAATAGAGAGTTAACAAAACCATTTAAAACAGGGAACTGATGCTCAGATAACATAATTGTAAGTAAAAAAGACACAAGGTCAGGAGCACAAGTTAGGGATTAAAAAAACAACAAGAATGTAGGAATCTCTGTACCCCTCACTTCTGCCCCTATCTTGCAACTTTGTGGTTGGGAAAATGGAGGAAAGAGAAGCAAAAGACACAGAAAGAAGAAGAGAGAAGAAAAAGGCATAAGATAAGAGAGAAGATAGAACAAGTATGAGAGAATATCAACTTGGCCCCAGAATGAAGCTGTAAGAACTGGAATTCTCTTTCTGCAGTCCTTAGATCTAGAGGTAGGAAACGCACCACCCCCTTCACAATATCCCTATAGACAAACTTAACACAGTACGTGAGGAAAGGCCACCAAAAAAAAAAAAAAAAAAAAAAAAAAAAACATGTTCTTCAACTCTTAAGCAACTCCCACCTCTAACCGCAAAATTCTCGCTTCTGTACACTGGCTTCACCCCTCTCCCTATATAAACCCTGAGCTATGGCTTGGCAGGGTGCTCTTCCGAGGACTTTTCAGGTGCTCGGGAGGGGCCGTCTGGCTGGACTAAAATAAACCTGGATAACCAACTCCTTTTGTGTTTTGTGG
>NW_027531626.1:1265488-1363281 GCF_008692635.1 Crocuta crocuta | reverse complement strand
AAAGAGAGGAGAGAAAAAGACCAAAAAAAAAAAAAAAAAAAAAAAAAATAATAAACGTTGGGGCACCAGGTTGGCTTTTTCAGTTAACCATCTGACCCTTGATTTCAGCTTAGGTCATGAGCTCACCATAGTGAGTTTGAGCCTGCATCAGGCTCTGTGCTGACAGTGTGGAGCGTGCTGGGATTCTGTCTCCTGTCTCTTTCTCTCAATCTCTGTCTGCTCCTCCCCTGCTTGCATTTTTGTTTTCTCTCTCTCTCTCTCTCTCTCTCTCTCTCAAAAGTAAACATCTAAAAAAAAGCCTTTTTTCAACATTTTAGATATAGACCCTTGTTTCATAAGAAGCAATAGCAAATGACTCAAGCTTGGGAATTAAACTCAGGTCTACCTAGCTCCAAACTCCATGCTCTTTAAATCATACCAAATCTCTCCGGGATATCCCTTTGGTCACGTTGCCAGAAGAATTTTAGACACATGGATCTTTCAGTGAAGATGGACTATCACACTCAACCCACTTACTGGAAATCCACATTACCAATGATTACAAAATCAGCATACAAAGTCTACAAGGGACATTCTTAGCAATGAAGGTCTTCATTTACGTGATTCTTTCCCTAAATGAAGAATTCATTAGTTACTGGAAACTTCAGCAGGTGTTTTCACAAGTTAGTCATCCAAAAGAAAACAGAAGAAGCAGTATCAATGAAATACACAAAAGTTTAGGGATCAAAAGATTTAGAGAACAGGTAAGTTTGAGAGACAAGGAAGTCCAATTATTTGACTTGAGGCAAATGGGACAATTATTTGCAATCAACTGTAATGATCATAGAACATATAGTACATAAGTCAGACATGTAGAGCAGTGATTCCAAGATGACAGATTCTAAACTGAACATAGGTGTGAAAGGCAGATGAGGATATCAAATCAACTTAAAAAGAGTAAATAAAAATTACCCAATTGAAGCAAACAAGAAATTCCTTGCAACATGAAGCGCAAAAACCTTCTATAAAAATCTTCCATTACAGAAGGCAAAGGAAGATAACGAAGGAAAACTATCACTTGCTTTCTTGGGGGAAAATATGATGAGTTAAGTACATTAAAAAAGTCAAGTTACTTCTTTCAAAAAAAAAATCCTCTATTAGAAATCAGCCAGAGTTAAGGCTACATTCAAAAACTAAAAATTCTGGCATAATTGGGAAAAAAGTAACAGAGGGACATAAATCTGGATTTATTCAAATCGATAGGTTCTAAAAACTACGATTTATAGTATAGATTCATATCACAGAGAGCCGTGATGGTATAAAAATGGTGACTAAAAGGAACACCTGGGTGGCTCAGTGGGTTGAGCATCTGACTTAGGCTCAGGTCATGATCTCATGGTTTGTGAGTCCGGGCCCTGCATCGGGCTCTGTGCTGACAGCTCAGAGCATAGAGCCTGCTTCAGATCCTGTGTCTCCCCCTCTCTCTGCCCCTCCCCCACTCATGCTCTGTCTCTCAAAAATAAGTAAAAACATTTTTGGAAAAAAAAATGTGGTGACTGAGAAGAGGAAAGTACTGTGTTTGAGAGACTACAGAATGTATTTTCCAGATCAGCAACCAATCATTTCTCCCTATCAGTCTTTTTTCAGTGAAATTTGAACACTTACAGTATAACAAACTTCTGTTGGGGCTATTAATAAAAATTTCATTTAAGGAATTTAACCTGAGGAACAGCAGCTTCACTAACTTTTTGTTGGTTTTTGAAACATTTATGATTTTTAAAGACAGCTTCTTTTCTCTTCGCCTGAGGAAAAAGAACCTTGTTTAGCTTACTGGCCTCTTAAAACGCTTTTTTAAAAATAAGTAATCAAACTGGTGAAGGCAACAGATACTTGCTTATTACAACACAGAACTGACAGGAAAGCTTTCATGGACATGCAGGAAGGTTTCTGGAAATGCAAATTGCAGCACTATGTTCTAGAATTCTCTAAGAGTTCTTTGAAAGTCGAAGGCTGTCTCACCATTGAAACAGTTACCGTAAGGAAACTGATATGCTACATTAACCTTCAAAGGAATAATGAAACGTCACTTACCCGGCTTCTTGGGGCATTTCTGGCATTTGTTAAAGCCCCAGGAGGTACCCACAGTTCCACAGCAATCTTCCTGCTTTGAAAGGCCAGGGAGCGCCTTGCCACACTGCAGTGATGAGAGGTGAAATTCTAAGGTTAATTGAGCGCAGGGGGGCCCAGCTCTAGAATACTGCTGGGCTTCACCGTCACATTATAAAACAGTTCCCTTCTTATTGACACAACGAGAGGTGGGAACCCCCCCCCGATACACACACAAATCTAACTTTAAAACAAAATACCAGAACAGAATCCACACAACACTAACGAATAAGCGTATTTCCAAGAGCTTCTTGGCATTTTTAGAGTCTTAGAAAAATCTGTCACTGCTCAGAGCACTTTATAAAATGCATGTTTCCGATGCCACCTCCACACTCCCCCCACCCTTTATTTTCCTTTGAGTAGAACCTCAACTTGCAAGTTCAACATAAACTTTTAAGGTTTAGTTTAACTGTCTGTTGGAATCTCTGGTGTGGATCACCGGGGAGCAGAGCTGTAAGGGTGTGGCATGTGTGTATACCCAGAAAACATCCACAAGAGTCTTTGGAGCTTCCTAGAACAGCAAGTCCTTGGCAGGAACAGGAGAGGAGAGGATGGTACAAGAAATGACCGCTGGCGGGCCAGATCAGCTTGGGCAGAGATGAAAGCTCCAGACAGCCAAGTGGTCTGACCCAGGGAGGTCAGCCAAGCTAGGAAGGTGCTGCAAGGTTTAAGCAAAGCCAGTAGACAGAAGAACAGGGCTTACAGTCATCAAATATAAAGACCCATCTCATCTCCTGGTTAATACAGGACGTCTCAAGAGGCTGAGAGGCAGGAGTCTGAGGTCAGACCAACCCAGTGGGGTCAGGAAGGGCCTAAGCAAACAGGTCCTGCTCTGTGTACCCATTCTGAGGCCACTCATGCGAGTAAGGCCAGCTGACTCTCCACCCATACTGTGCAGACTAAGTCCAGACCCCACATCTGATAAGTCACTCTGCCTTCCTCAGCCTCAACCTCTAAAAAGTCCTCCAGATGGTTTCCAGCGCCATCTTTCCAAAGATGAATCTGATGACATTACTCTACTGATTAAAACCCTTCAATGACTCCCAGTCTGAAGACTATTTTCTGAACAAATACCTTTCCAAGAGCAGTTTTCTCTCCTTGGCATACCTTATCACTGTCCTTTTCCCTTTGCCTGGACAAACTTTACTGTGAGCCACAGCTCTGAAGAACAGGCACCATGAAGCCTCCGGTCTTCTCAGTTTCAGTGAGTGTCTCCTCTCTCTGTTCCCCACAGCACATCCTACCCCACTCCACTGCCTCTGTGATGCTTTTTAATTAAATGCAGATATATCTTATGTACCTTTATATCCCAGCACCCAGTGCCCATGCTTAATCATTTCTGAGGGAAGGAAGATGCAAACAATCTAAAACTATGAAACAACCTAGCTGTAGGCCACCAAGCAGTGGCTCTCTGCAGACCAAGGAAAGTTAGCAGTTGCACCCGGGCTGGTGAGTACAACATGGTGACAAGAAAGTCCAGGCAACTGGCAGCCCTCAGAAGAGCAGTGGGTAGCAGACGCCATTTACCTAACAGGGCTCTGGGTCCAGGCAGACAGCATTCTGTCCAAGGTTCTAAGTGACTACCTGCTGGAATTATAAAACCAAACTAGGGAAGGCCTGGCACAGGCAATGATGGTTCAATCCCATTAGAGTTTTCAACTCCTCAGGTTTTTGTGGGTTTTCCTAAAGGATTTCAACATGATGTTGTATTCTCTCAACAGCAGTCAATGATGGGGCCTGGGGTGAAGGAAGGGCAGGGAGATTGGGGGTGTGGGAGTGAGTGAACACCACAACAGAGGGGAACCTGACAGAAAAGAAGCCAGCCATGGCTGGATTCGGGTAGTTCCCATTCTCCTTCAGCTCAGTCACAGGAGGCTTACATCCAGAAATATTCATTACCAGTTTTATCAAAGAGGTTTATGTGAGACACCAAGGTACATCGGATATGGATCATTCTTGTACCAGACTCTCCAGGCTCTTCTCTTTAATCAGGCAGAACTTTCAACACTTGCTGATTTTATATGCGCAAAATTTTAGTAGCAGTTAAAATCCAATTTTCACCTCAGATTCCGAGAATGTTTTATTTGGTAGGGTAAAAATAAATCCTCTCTCTTTCTCTCTCTCTACCAGGCTTCAGAAAAGGTACAAGGTTTTCATTACAGGATTCAGGCTGCTTTATCCCATGGCTTTGTTTTTGCAGGTCCACAGCCAAGAGCAGCACAAATCATCCAAATCGATTAAATAAATGACGGTGTAGGTGGTACCACAAAACCGTGTGTTCCTCTCAAAATTGGGTCTGCACAGGATAATAATAGGCTGCAAGGGATGAAGTCAGGCTTACGGCAAGGCACAAAGTCTCACACATGTCCCTTGAGATAGTTAATTATGAAGAGGCTTCAATGTGATCCAGAAACAAGGCCTGAGAGACCTTTGAGGATACAGACAGGGCTCTCAACGGGAGAGAGGTCTTACTTGGACAGAGGAAGCACCTAAGGAAAAGAAGGTGGAAGAGGATCTTCTCTCCTCCACAGTGAAGGTCCCATTGGAGAGAATCACATAGACGAGGGTGAGGACTGCATTCAGAATGTTCTCTCAGAGTGGTAGATTCTGCTTCTTCATGACACATCATCCCAAGGACCCATGACTGGCTCGGCCGAACTGCATTTTTGTGCCCAGATTGAGGTGATTTTTTACAAGTGAAAAACACAAATGGAATTTCTCCTATGTGACTCACTCACCACATTTTCAGAGAAAGCCTGTCTCTCATTTCAAGGCGTATCTTATGTGTAAGCAATCCAGAAGAAATGTGCTAAAAAAATTCACAACCAATATTTAGCTATTTGAAGCCAGAAAGAAAAATCTGTCCTGCCAAATGATTATTGTGCTGCGGCTCCTCAAAAAGCTCACCACCTCAGGCCCCACAGTGGGAGCACACGGAACCCCATACAGCCATGCTAGCATTCAGCAAATGCATGATCCACCTAGAACAGCAAGCAGAACGAAGCAGGTTTTGGCAACCAGGTCCTGCAGGTGTCCAGGGAAGAAAGAAGAGGTAAGACTATGTCCAACTGTGATGGCACAGTACAGATACGTTAAAGAAGGCCAGCTGCATGATAAAGGTATTAGTAGGGCTAAAAGCCACAAATCATTGAAGAGAGGACTTATGTCATTCAGGAGGAAGCCTTTTCAACAGTAAAGGCTCCTCAACAACAGAAGACGCTGACATCTTCACTGGGAACAGATGCTGAAGGACCACGTGTCAGGAATGCCCAGGATACGAAGCAGATGGCTTCGATGGTCTCTGCCAGGTTGAGGGTTCTGTGTTCAATACACAGTGACAGGTCGTATGACTTGATTTAGAAAATACAAATTACTAGGCACTGGAGCCAACCTGGAGAACTTCTGTTGCTCTTGTGTCTGCCTCGGGACCGTGTCTGGGTGGACGTACTCCTAACCATCTCTTCTGTCTCACTTCCCCCCCCCTATACATCAGTATCTCCAAGATACTCACCCCAGGCTGAGCTTCCTTCTATGAGACTTATGCAAACTAGACGGAAAACAACTCCCAGCCCCAAATCACCAGTGCACGGACCATGATTCTTAGAAGACTGAGTCCAAGAAAATAATTCACTGACCCTTCCTACCTTCCTGTGTTAACACTATGCCCTAAAAGGTAAAGCTATTCAAGAATTGTTATGATTACTCCACAAATACTCATGTTTTAACTATTACAACACAGAATTATTGCAAGCAGTGGGGCAAAAAACCTTTAATTTTTAAATTAGTTGTTAAGAATAAACAGATTGTGGGGTCATGTACTTTTATAAATCTTGACCTAGTTTAGAACACATCAGACTTCAACCTCAGTTTTCAGGTACTACCATGGCACTGTTCTAATACTCAAAGTTAAGCTGTTAGCTGTGACTGCAGTTTTTAGATCTCCCTATAAATACATAAGCAGGAATAGCAATTCAAAACTTATCAGTTGGCAACCAAGGCGCATAATTTTTATCAATTAAAAACTTACCACTGGAGATTCTCCAGAGATGAACAATGATTTGAAGAAGTTGTAATAAATACTGGAGTATGGTCTCATAAGATTTCACTTTTATACATTACAATTACTAGTACCTACAATATCCTCACCCTAAGAGTGTTTGCTGTGTTGTGCCAGGTTCTGGGGAAGTAAGATCCAGTAGTGAGTAAAAAAAAGAGAGTGCTGGGGTGTAATCAGTAAACCTGGATCTAAATCCCTCCTCTCTCTCGTCAGAAGAATGTTCATCAGATTGTCCTGCCTCTCTAGGCTAATGATGGGACAACGGAACAGTAATGCCAACTACAAAGGACTGCGGTGAGATCAAATGATACATGTCCGAGAAGGGCCTCCCTATCCCTTGGCCCCTGTGTGGGGATTAGCAAAATGTGACCCTTAAAATGTGTTCTGCATCAGGACACAGCATTCAGTTAACAGAGCATAGGCTGGATCCCCATCTGCCCTCTCAGCTGGTGTCTCGTGGGAGTACAACCCATAAAATGTTCAAATGCTGGCCATTTGTTAGCCTCTTAGCATAAATTTGTGAAAAGTGTTCACTAGTAAAAGGGCCACTCTACAAAGATGGCTGCCATGTCATGGCCACTATTTAGTCTTCCTATTAAAGACTAAGGGGCCCCTGGATAGCTCAGTTGGTTAAGCATCGGACTCTTGGTTTTGACTCAGGTCATGTTCTTGCAGTTCGTGAGTTTGAACCCTGTGTCTATGCTGATAGTATGGAGCCTGCTTGGGATTCTTTCCCCTCTTTCTCTGCCACTTACCCACATGTGCATGCATGTGTGCGTGTGTGTGCATGCGCGCTCTCTCTCTCAAAATAAACTTAAAATTTTTAAGACATTTAAAACCAATAATATCAAGATAATCTTAAAAACTGTCCTTATCACGTGTATAGAACTCATTTTACTTTGTTATCAGGAGCCATTATATACTGATACATAAAATGCTGAGTTTAAATAAAGAACATTTTTCTCAAAGAGAATAAGGCACTGGGGCCAAAGAAAGAAGTACGACTTAAAATGTTGAAGTGATACAGATTTTTAAGAGGCACTCAAGTAAAACATGAAAGAACAGAGAAGGCTGACTAACTGCAACTCTTGCAAGACTACTTACTGCAGGACTATGTTTAGGCAAGAGCTGAAACAGGCAGTGACTCAACTGCTGGAGTGGAGAGACAGATTCCAAAGAGATGGAGCAGCTCGAGCTAAGCCCAAGACTGACCACCAACTGGGAGAAGACCCAGGGGCAGGTGGGTGGGAGGGGAACGGCAGAGGAAGGCAGGCCAAGGACGAAGGAACAGAGAGAGTGGGTGGAGAAAGTCAGAGAATGAGGCAGAGCTAAGCCAGGGAGAGTTTTCCAAATTTGGGATTTAATTTGTAGTTAGATACCAAAATTAATCAGGAGAGAGGGAAAAGGAAACAGCATAGTTTGTTTTCCCAAAGCAAAAAGTTTTGGGAAGTGTCCAGTGAAATATTTGGCATCTTTGAAGTAATGGCAGACACAGAAATATTGATAAAGAGGAAGAAAAAGAGGAAGAAAAGATTATTTTTATAAAAGTACAGTTTTCTACATCTGATACTTCCTTTCAAGAGTAAAAGAGAATTAACAGCAAAGAGTATATCTTTGGGGGGGGGGGAAGAAATTACATTTAAGATCAACATGAACAGTTATCAGAGGACAAAAAAAAAACCCAAATTAGCTAATTATTAAAGGTCCATTAGCTACAGTGCTCCTCAAAGAAAGAGCAGAAGGGAGGTTTTAAGTTAAGCACAAAATGAGATCTTTCCCAACAAATGCTACCCCCAACAAAAGATGTCCTAGCACAAAGCAAACACCCAGGCATCTGCAAGTCCATTAGAATTAGGGCTATCTGAATGTGAAACTCACCTTCCCTGTGGGCCAAGTGAGAAGGAGTATAATAAAGATGACCCATGCTTAACTTTTGATGTTGGACCAATACAGGTCCTCACTTTATCAATTACCATGTATTTTACTATGGGCAAAACACTCAAACTCTGTAAAATGTAACTAAAAATGTCCATTTTCAGAGAGCTCTCAAGAGGATGGAGACAATATAGATGAGACAGTCCGATAGCCAGCATACACAGTCATTACTGGACCCTTTTCTCCAGGGCCCTCACCTAGAAACTTGGGTTTATTTAACAAAGGACTAAGCAACCCAACAATTATTCAGTATCCCACATGCCAGATTCAATTTATCAAGAAAGGATACATAGAAGTAATTTAGATATAGAAATACGAAAAGAGGGGCACCTGGGCAGCTCAGTAGATTAAGCGTCCGACTTCGGCTCAGGTCATGATCTCGTGGACCATGGGTTTGAGCTCCATGTTGCAGTCTGTGTCCACAGTTCAGGGCCTCAAGCCTGCTTCGGATTCTGTGTCTCCCTCTCTCTCTGCCCCTCCCCCACTCATATTCTCTCTCTCTCTCTCTCTCTCTCTCTCTCTCTCCCCCACCCCCCCAAATAAAACATTAAAAAAATTTTAAGAAATATGAAAAGAAAAAGAAGATAGTATGATTTTCCTAAAAATGTTCACGTTTTCACAAAAGTGCTCAGGCTAGTGAAGAAATGCTCAGAAAATTAATGTTGTGGAAGAAGTGTAATCATATGGATTTCATTTTCATTCTCAAGAAACACAACATGATGTCACCGAATTACAATAATTCAACCAGTTAACATCAATGTTCAAGCAGCAAATTTCACTTTGGGGACTTCCAGATCTTTTTGGTCACCCAACCACGTTTTGGTCAGAAGACTAGGACCATGCGGCCAAAATAACAGAGCCCACTCTGTACCTCTTGCCCACCAGCATCTATGGTTTAGGCATAAAACACTGCAGAATGTGAAACTCACTAAGACAGGTCTCAGGAAATACAGTTGTCCTTTCATGCTAAGCTAGTGTTACCGACAGAACATGTGCCCCATTCCCCAAATCCCTACGCTATAGCCTTGGCCTCAAACGTGATGGCACAGGGGGGCAGGGCCTTTGGGAAGTAATTAGGTTTAGATGAAGTCATAGGAGTGCAGCTCCCACGTGGGATTAATGTCCATAAAAGGAGGGGAATAAAGACCACAGCATAAACCACTGACTGACTGATAGACTCTCTCTCTCTCCCTCTCTCTCACTGTCACGTTAACACATCAAGAAGGTAGGTGTCTGAAAACAGGAAAAGAGCCCCACCAGGAACGTACCTCAATCTCATATTTCCAATCGCCCAAACTGTAGAAAGTAGGTTTTGATGGTTTAAGCTACGCAGACTATATTATTTTCTTATGGCAGCCTGAGGCTACTTACACAGATAGCAACGGTTTCTTGTGATTACCCCATGTCCACAAGAGACGGCCTAAGCCAGGATGGAATAATAGAAAGAACAATGGAGTAGGAACCAGAAGGCCTCAGTTGCAGTCCTCACCAACCACAGATACAAGGTGTGAAGCAAGCTAATTCACTTCTCTATACTTCAGCTTCCTTATCAATAAAGTTTTAAGTATAGACTAATTACTAATACTCATTGATATGCCTAAATTCTGTGATTTTATAAAGACTCCAGTGCAGGGGTAGAGGAAAACCAGGGAGTTATAAGTGAATGATTTCCTGTGTCGGGGAAATCCTATGAAGGGCTGTGTTCCTTAAATGTCCCCTGCTTGCCAGACCGATATGATACATTCCATGATGCCACAGGTTTCCCAGGCCTAGCATCACACCCTGACCTAGATCAGTGTGATCACTGATACTAGGTCGGGCCTCCTCTTCTTGACCTTACCCTCCCAGCTCACCCCTTTTCTACCAACCAGTACTCACAAAAAAAGGCAGCTCTATCTTCCTGAAAAAAGTCATGGCTCTTAACCGCTATTTTCTACATTATAGTCATCATAATGAATCATAAATGATTATCGAATAGGCAAAGTATCAGAAATTATTCAAGATGGTCATGGAGATAGAAATTTCCCCTATCTTGAGCTGTGACCCATTATAAGTTCACATTGTGACTGATCAACCTACACGGCATGGGGGTCCAATAAATTTCCCCAAGTGTGCATTGGACACATTCGCCTCCACTAGCACCCAGAAAACCTTATTCCAATGTTCTGGATGAAGTGAGGTTTTCTGGCAAACAGAAGCTATACCCTCAGTACTCTAAATCTGGTTGAGGAATGTGAATCCCTTTTTTGGAAATCTTAGACTTCTTTTCATAAGAACCAGAATGAGGTCCCTTATGGGAAACGTTCCAACTATATACAATGGGCTGGATTAATCCAAACTTCTATCACAGCTCTTCTTTATTCCTATCATCAATCTTTTCACTATGATATAAACACATCTCCAATCCGGCAAAATGACTTCTGCCCATCTTCCGAGGAAAACTGTGTTCTTGTGGCCTCTGGGCCAACCATGGCTCCAAACTAAACTGGAAAATGTCAGGAGAGCTCTTCAATATCCATGCACTAGAACATTAAATACGTTTATTTCTATGTGCCAGTAAGAAAAAGGGTCCAAATATCTAAGCCTATCATTAATGCAACATATTTGATCAACTTGTCCTTAAAGGCCTGTTGTCATAAAGGGGAATATTGTACGACAGAGCACTGGCGGGCTAACAGGCATTGTCTCATAACAAGAGGAAAACGCTTAAATACTTCCAGATTTTCTACAAGAACTTGTAAAAAATTTGCTTTGGCTTGAGCAGAACATTCTTTATAAGCAAGTTTTTTTTTTTTTTAATCCACCCAGCTTTCTTTTATTAGAGTAATTAAAACAATGTTAGGCATTTGGGGTATCTGATACAACCATAATCCTCTGATATTTCAGGCTATTGATTTTACAAAATATCTACTATGACTAGGGCATTAACTGCTGGAAATGTATCCACATTGATTTATGACAGTGTATTTGTTTAAAGCCTGCTGAAGCCAAACCACGGGCTTCAAGGAATTCCAGACAACTACTTTAGTTTATGAAACGGTATTTTAAAAGTTACACTAAGGCAAAAATGGTTTTAAAAAGTAACAAAGAAAGGGAAAAATATTCTTAAGCATGAAATGTATGATTCTACTTGACATCTTTTCTAACAATTAAATTTGGGCTATTTTCTCCATCTCTACAATGATTTAATAAGCATTTTATCAGTTGTGATATACGCATCTTGCTATTCTTACACTGTGAAAAGAATAAGTATTGTCATGATTACATTCTGACATCATAATTCCCTTTACCCTGTTCTTACAGCAAAACAACACAAATCACATCATAAATCCTAGCACTATATGGTGAGAACATGAAATTTATTCAAAGTTCCATTACCAAGGATGTGACTAAAAAGGCCGACTCAGGCTCAGGAGGAAATCAAGATGGGCATCCAGGCAGGATTGTTATTACCATGGCAACCAAATCACTCCCAAAATGATGAACATAAAGGTTTCTTTTCCCCAATGCTTATTTCTACAACCGTATTGAGGGAAATTTTCTATATTAAGCTTCAGCACTTCTCAGTGTCTTCCTTCCTTCGTTTGTTTGTTGTTTTTGTTTTGGTTTTTTTTGGTCTATGTAGAGATACTGCAAGGAACAAAAAACATTTCGGGCCTCATTCCACTGTGCAAATTTCAACACGTGCCTCATCTGGTTAAGCTTTCAGTTTTTCTGTGTCTTATCCAAGTACACAGAACTCAAAACTAATAATTACCTGTGGTTTGGTTGCAAATAGTGTAGAAAAACTGAATGCCACAAATCATATTAATAGGTTTCTTTAGTTCCCCGGGAGCAGGAAACCAGGTCTGTCTTGACCACACTCTGCCACTTGTGGCGGGAACATTCACTGCTCACCAGAGAACCACTTGCCCCGGCTTCCTGGCATGTGCCAGCTTCCTGATTGCAACGGTCAGCTCAGACTACTGTAATAAAATATCACAGACTGGGGGGCTTAAAGAACAGCTGTTTTCCTTCTGTTCTGCTTAAAATGCAAGATCAGGGTACCAACATGGTCAGCTCTGGTGAGGTCTTTCTTCCTGGCTTGCAGGATGCTGCCATCTTGCTGTGTCCACACAGGGCAGAGAGAGTGAGCTCTCAGGTGTCACTTCTCAGAAGGACACAAATCCTAGCATATCAAGGCCCTACCCTTACAAACTCATTTCATCTTAATTACCTCCCTATTGACTCTGTCTCTAAATATAAGCATACTGGAGGTTAAGATTTCAGCCTGTGTTTTGGGAGGGCCACAATGGAGTCCAGGTGGGGCCAAGTGACTCAATCTGAACAAGGGTTGTGGGAAAAGCAACGCGCCTTGCAGCACCTCTCTCCCCCTGCTGTAAGAATTAGAGGCCACATAATCTGGATAGCACAGCCTTAACATGGTGGAAGCCTATTAGCCTAGTGCAGAGCTACCCTACAGAGCTCCCTGCTTACCCCTTACACACCTAGCACATGCGAAACGCAAGCTTTTGTCATGTTAATTTATCACCACAGCACAATCTAGCTGAACCTAATAATGTATTTATGGACTCATCTGTGGCCAGCACGGAGCTCAGTTCCTAAAAGGCCCTGCCCTCATGAAAATTATAGTCTTGTGGGAAAAGATGATCGTAATCAACAATTCTAATATAACTAAATTCAAGATGGTCTGATTGGATTCCAAATGCAGTAAGAAGAGCTCAGAGAGGAGGTAGCACATGAGGGCTAAAGGACTTCGGAAGACTTCTAGAGGCACCAATACTTGAGAGGAGGCTCTCAGGTCAGGCTGGATTTGAAAGGTCATTGTAGGGTTTTTGTGTGTGTGTGTGTTTTTTTAAGTTCATTTATTTAGAGACAGGGCATGAGAATGCAAGCAGGGGAGGGGCAGAGACAGAGGGAGAGACAGAATCACAGGCAAGGATTGTCAGCACAGAGCCTGACATGGGGCTTGAACTCACGAACCATGAGATCATGACCTGAGATGAAATTAAGAGTCAGACACTTAACCAACTGAGCCACCTCAGCGTCGCTAGTAGGTCTTAATGTATCTGATGTTTGCACCGTTTACTCTGTCCACAGGCCCCAAGCATATGCCACTATTGGTGGCACACAGATGGAAAAGAAGAAAGATGTCAAAATTATCAGTAAGAGGGCTGCGGGACTAAAAGAGGCCTTGGTAGTCTTCTTTGGCGAACAAGTTATGAAAATTAAAAAACTGACGGCCAGAGAGATAGGGAGATTGCAAAAATGGAAAAAGATCTATGGGCATAGAAACACTAGCCCCCATTTCTGAGTCTTGGGTTTCACATAAGTAAATGGGAGAGAGGAACACCAACTTTTCCCCCGTTTTAAAGGTCAAGTAAGGTCATAAATGCCAGTGTTCTCAATCAGCTATCAATTTTATAAAAACATAGTGCCCTACCAGGATGCCTGCCCCCAAGCCACAGAATGTTCAGACCATTTTCCTAACAACTCCATTAAGGCCTGCACATTCTAAACCAGACCTCTTCAAAGTGTCATCTTGAAAGCATTGCTGTTTTTGTTCAAAATATTTAGAACTCCTCTGCCTCTTCAGGGTTGAAGACACGCTATTTTAAATATCCAATGGTACACATCCTTGCTTGCTGGAGCCTGAATTGACCATTGGAAGCCTTCAATCCATTGAGAATATAGCAAATGAGTAAGCTGCAGAAGATCAAAGACAGACTCATTTCCTCATGCAGCTCATTAACTAGTTCTGAAACAATCCCTTCAAAACAAATTTCCAATCTGTTGGCCCAACAGCCATCGCTAGAATAAATGCAGTCTCATAAAAGGACCTCACTGAAAAGAATATCCAATTTGATATATTGATATGTAAGTTCTTTGATACACAAAAGGAGATGAGAGGAGAAAGAAAAAATGGAAGGATGGGAAAGAAAAACAAACCTGTAGTGTCATCAATGTGGGAGAAGGGACAGGGAGGGGCCATGGAGTCATTTTGTCATCTCTCAGCATAGGGCAGTGTTGCTTTTTCTCCGTAAATTTATGGATCAGATTCCAGAGGACTGGGGTTTATTTTGGGGTGAGTGTGTGTGTGTGTGTGTGTGTGTAAGTAAAGCAGATGATTTCGCTTTGTTTTACCAAATCTCAAATCTAAGGGATCATGTTGACAAAGCTGAGAAACAACAGACCCAAGAATACCAGCTGGGTCTTTAAACATTTTTGTCATGTATGGAGCCTAAGTTAAACACCTATTCAAACCTTGGGCTCTTTTGTTTTTTTAAGTTTATCTATTTATTTTTGAGAGAGTGCAAATTGGGGAGGGGCACAGAGAGAGGGACAGAGGATCCAAAGTGAGCTCCATGCTGACAGCAGAGAGCCTGACCTGGGGCTCCAACACATAAACTGTGTGACCATGACCTGAACCAAAGTCAAACACAACCAATTGAGCCACCGAAGCGCTCCAAACCTTGGGCTCTTAAAACTATTTCTGATGTATTCAGAACTGTCATCTTAAAATGGAAGGACCACAAAATCATGCCACTTTGCCAATATCAGAAGTGACATAACATGCTTCCACTTAGACTGCCCCATAATTAATTTCAATGCTTGTTCCTCAGCAAAATCGGGAATCTAATTACTAATAGGTGCATTATCTGAGTGAGCCATAGAGGCCAAAAACACAGAAATCTGGTATTTCCAGTCATGATGAAGGCATTGTCCTTGCCAATAAAATGAAGAATATCTGAGAGGAGGTACTCGAGGAGGACCAAGAAAGCATAAACTTGTCTATTCTAGAGGTCAGGGTGAGGGAACAGTCAAAGCTGATGTGCGTAGGTGCTCAGCAGATATTGGCCTGGGTAAAGACCGGTATCAGGCAGTAGGAAGGGTAATGGGTCTAGGTCATCATCCATTCTCTCAAGTACCCTACTTCAGTTCTAAGAATATACATTTTGGTTCTCCTAATGTCTCGGTCCCACATTCCCACTCCAAGTAAAGCCAGCAGCTCTCCTGGCCACTGGCAGAAACCCAGAGACATGCAGACACGTTCTCTTTCACATGCAGCTCCTTCTCCCTTTGGGTCTTTACAAGCTTTTCAACTTGAAGGAAGAGGGGCCCTGCACGAAGTCAGTCTGGCAGAGGCCTCTGGAACAAGACCAGCCAACAATGGAGAACTCCAGGCACCCATGTGTGACACCTTTGGTGATACCTCCACTGTTGACACAGGTAAGGTTGGGCAAGGGTGGCCATTTTAGAGCCACTAGAGACAACCAGACTCACTAACACTCACTTAAATATTTCTTAGATTATGCCAAAGGAGTATTTGAGTGGGACACTAAAGAAAAATCCAGATGTCACAGGAAGCGCCTGGTGTTAATGACTTATTCCACCTGAAGGAGGCCAAAATTCAGTAAATGCAATCAGCACACCCCAGAGAAGCTCTCTGCTCACAGAGAAGGCAGATGTCTGGTAGCCCTGGCCCTGCCTTTCCCACTCACTGCCCAGCAGCACTTCTGCAAGAAGATGGAGGCCAATTTCACAGGGGACAGACATGCCCCCAAAAGCATGTGGCTGGGGAAATGGGTAAGGGGCGAGGGTCACATACACACCTGTACCCGCTGCCGACCAGTTCTCCTTCCCACATAAGGGATGGTACGTAAGTGAGAGGCCAAGCGTCTTTGGTAAAATGTGTTATAGTTAGTCCTTCTTAAATGTTTTATTTCTTTTCTCAGAGAAAGAGAGAGAAACAGAGAGGGGTGGGGGACAGAGGATCTGAAGCAGACTCTGCACAGTCAGCAGAGAGCCTGATATGGGACTTGAACTCACAAACCAAGAGATTATTACCTGAGCTGAAGTCGGACACACAACCTACTGAGCCACTCAGGTGCCCCTAGCTATTCCTTCTTCAGAAGTCTCATCAATTTATGTAGCTTGTGGACTCAGGGAAATAACCAATGTGAAGAGTGTCACAATGATTCTGGCATCACCCCCAGGTTAGAATGTCCTAGACCAGGTCTTTCATCCTAGTTTCAGGCCTCATCCTCACAGTGCCCTTAGGTCACAGCAGAGGAGACTTTATGGAAATTAAAGAATAAGTTTCTAAATAGAATATAATCTCCCGGCTCTTTTAACTGAGCACTGAACTCTCATCCTCATTGAGAAGAGATTTTCAAAGTCTACAGTCTGTCTCTACGACCACACCAGTATCAATCCATGTCAGTATCTATCCATTTGTATTTTTTCTGCCTTGTGGAATTGACAGGTTGAGCATCTGTTTCCCTACTTTCTCAATGGCTTCTGTGTGGTAGAAACCAAGAAATATTCTTCTTCAAAGTCCTGTCACAGAAAATTGAGACTTTAATAAAAAAAAAAAGTACTTTCAGGGGCACCTAGGTCACTCAGTCTTGATGTCGGCTCAGGTCATGATCTCATGGTTGGTGAGTTCAAGTGAGCCCTGGGCTGGGCTCTGCGCTGACAGCATGGAGCCAGAGCCTGCTTGGGATTCTCATTTTCTCTCCTCTCTGTCTCCTCTGTCTCAGTCTCTCTCTCTCTCTCTGACCCTCTCTCCACTGACACAGTCTCTGTCTCTCTCAAAAGAAATAAACTTAAAAAAAAAAAAAGGAAAGATTAAAAGTACTTTCAGCCATGTAATGAGAGTTCCCACTTTGATGAGATCACACTTTCCTGTTAATTTCTCCATGATGCTTACTTTAAAAAAGCTTTTTTAAACAAAAGTTAAGTGCATTTGTTTGGCCCTTCAAAAACTGTGTCTGTGTGTGTGTGTGTGTGTGTGCATGCGCGTGCACGCATGCGTGTTAAGACAAAGATTTGGAGCCTGAGAATGTTATGAAATTTATCTGCCAAAAGAGACCTATCTCCAATTATATAAATGTTTTCTCCAATGGCCCATCCAGTTTCCATTTTTCCTGCCTAAAGAGAACTGTTGGAACAACTTCTAGAACTTCTAAGAGGACCCCTAAATAATTCTCGGGTCGCCTTAACTCAGTCATGCCCCTGCTCTTCTGATCTGTATGACCGGGAATGAAAGAAAATAAAGGCTTTTCCAATAATTTCAGGACTTCACAGCAAGTACTGCTCCCTTCTCTCTTTCGTAATCCACATAAGGATTATTTTTTTTTCTAGAGAATGGATCTTAAGATAATTTAAACATAAACACAGAGTTTGTTTCTTATAGTTTCGTTGGGTCGTTGTTGTTGTTGTTGTTGTTTTAACTGTTATGGGCATTTTATGGTTGCAAACTACAAAAGCAGGTTTGCGTACTGCTTGATCATCTGTATCTGTGCTCAAGCACTGTACTAAAAATATCTTCTCTGTTTAGACCCACTTCAGGTTTTCCAGTATTTCTGTTCTTCGTTAACTCAGGTGTTTATATGCGGAATTTTCTGCTCTTTTGGCATGCGCAAAAGGAAGGTCTTGAAGCATTTGGACTTTTTGTCTCGTCCTGTAACGTCTGTGTCTAATTAAGGGGCACGTTCCCACATTTCACAAAGAGCGCGTGACTACACAACCAGGCCGTGGCAGACCCAAGCACGGACATTGGACCCCAAGCCCCATCTCGTGACTCTAAACTCTTCTCCGACAGGGTCTTTTCACACCAGCTGGCATCCTTAGGTCACTGCGCATGTTTGTTGCCAGCAACTGGGCAACAAATAAAACCTGCTTAAAACAACCAAACACTCAAATGCCAAGAAAGTTTCAAATTTGGGTCACTATTAAGAGAACCAATTTAAAACAAAGGAAACCTTTGTACCATAGAAAAGGTATACATATTCAATGTCCCTGCGATGCAAAAAGGAATTAAGGGGGTATTTTCTGAAATCTGGCCTCTCCTTAAAGATGAAAACTAGCATGAAAGCGTTCACATTTCAAGCATGTGAAATAATAGGAGATTTTCCTAAAAATAGTTGGTAATTGTAACCATCGGAAATTGTAATTCTTAACTTCATCTATACAGTGAGCAGCCTTTCCAAAATGTTTTCAAACATACACAGCGTACCCCTATTTACTTCAGGTAGCACACAGAGCTAACTGCCAAAATTATGACTTGTTAATGGCTTCAGATTTGATTTACGTTCAAGAAATCCATCCTCTTTGCCACACCATGTGTTCTATTAATTTCTACTCTTTTAATACTTGAATATGAATTTAGTGATGCCTATACCCAGCTCGAATCACATGGAAATCAATACCGTATGCGAACTGAAGAAGAAATTTTTAGGACTCAAAAGATGGAACATCACTTTCTCCAACAGTAACACAATAGGCCTGATTCCTGCCCCAACTCTACCCCCCCGCCCCGCATTGTATCTTGTCACACTGTCAGGTGGGTAATGTTATAAATTTCCAATCCCATTATTCCTGCTCTTTTCTCTTCATAATACAAGCCAAAGAAATGTCCCGTGTTATCGTGAATTTAGCGCCCCTAGAGCTTTTTGCTGCCCATTGAATCTTCTCCATTCATCTGCTCTCACTCCATCTCTGAAACAGCATTACATTTCCTGACTGATATTCAAGAATACACCATTCTTGATGTCAATCAAGGATAGGGCTGCTTAAAACAAAGATGTAGCTACTCATCTTCACCCTACAATCCTCCCCCAGGGTTGGTTAATCAATCTTTGTGAGGATTTATCTGATTTCTGAAGCAAGGAAGTTCAGAATGGTCCAACTCATCACTATCTTTGTTCCCCCCACCCTGCCCCACAACAGTCCATAATCAAGTCCTGATGCTTGATTCTTTACAAAAGCTCAGGCATTCATCTTTATTTTCAGCTTCACTTCTTAGGTTGGACCCTGGTCAATTCACAAATGGACCAAGGCCAATGTCTCTTCCTTGGCCTCCTCATGTCTACCATCCCCACATTCACCCACCCCATTCTTTCCTAAGCTGAAACTTTTAAA
This sequence comes from Crocuta crocuta, assembly GCF_008692635.1. Lineage (NCBI taxonomy): Eukaryota > Metazoa > Chordata > Mammalia > Carnivora > Hyaenidae > Crocuta > Crocuta crocuta. Next base: position 1,344,218 of record NW_027531626.1, on the reverse strand, counting down.
ATTGCTGTCTAAAAATTCATAAAATGTATCAAAGTTACAGCTTTTGAGTTCAACTTAAAATCTGAATATTCTAAGTCTAAAAATTATCATTTTTGTTTCTTTTCCTCAAGTATCTTTCAAATATTCTGAGATACCTACCTTGAAATCACTTGAATACCTACCTCTCAGGGTCAACAACTATTACAATATTGTCTTATTTGTGTGTGAAATGCATTTGAAAATAAACTATAGACATCATGGCATTTTATCCCTAAAACTTCTAACATTCATCTCTCAAGAAAAAGGACATGGACTTATATAACCCCAGCATCACTGTCATACTATAGCCAAATAACAGTAATTCCAAAATATCATCTAACATCCAGCCCTATTTAGATTTCCCCAATGTCCCTTGGAGCTGGATGCTGTGTGTGCATGTTTTTCTAACCAGGAGTTGATTAAGGTTCATATGTTACATTTGTCACTGGGTCTCATTTGTCTCTTTCTAGAAAAGTTACTCTGCTTTTCTTGTTTTTCCCTCATGAGAAGATTTTTTTTTGAAGAATCCTATAATAGCCAATATTATGAATCTGGTGGATGAGGTATATGTGTGATGTTTTTAGTTTGTTTCTTCATTGTGTATGAGCTGGATAGGTTAGGTGTAAAGGCTTGATTAGATTCAGGTTAAATATTTTTGGCAAGAATACTTCAAGGACGGTGTGTAAACATACTGTCTCACATTGGGAGGCAACATAATGTCAGTTGTACCACTTCTAACCATTCTGAATTTGACTGCTTGGTAGTGCTATCTCAATACCAAGTCATTATATACTATGCCTCGGGTGTAAGGCGCTTCTGATCTATGCAGATGCATGCCAGGAATCCAAAGCTATTTCACTTCTTGGGTCGTTGCTAACACTCCCTTCTCCATTTCTTGCAATGTTCTCGTTCCTTTAATTCTTCTCCCCCACTTCTGTGGGAGCTTGCCTTCCTAACCAATCACCCACTTCCCTCCACCACTGAAGTAGTTCCTGCCTTTCCACTATACAAAGATCCCCTGAATTTAAATATATGACCACAGTTCATGTTCAACTTTCAACCCCACATTTACTGTCTAAATATTAGAATGTGCCATAGGAACAAAGGCAGTTTCTGCAAATTTGTCTTGTATGTGACCTCTCAGGGTAACACATAAACACAGTTATTGATAACTCTAAGGCATTCAAAGTCTCAAGAGCCCAAATCTGCAGCTAATGAGAATGTTCCCGCTGCTCAATGCAATGCGTGCTGAGTGAGCACTTACACAGTCGTTTCTGCAATTCATTCAAAATCTACCTACACCACCTCCTGGAGGTTTGTTTGCAAACTAACCACAGCAAGAAACCACACATACTTTCCAACACCTTTGGAAGGACACATTTTATATAAGATTGACTGTTTGCCAGTAATGTATTTTTTTAATGTCTCAATCATCCTAATTACACAAATTAATTGGACAATCACAGACACCCGGCAACACTTCTCAGTAACAATAAGAGAAATAAATACTCACTGAGCATGTTTTCTTAAAAACAGGTCTTATTTTGAAGCTGGGTACTAGTGACTACACATGCAAAATAAATTAAGAACTGAGGTCACTGTCTGGATCATTCATACCAGAAGTCCGAAAAGTATCCAGATAAGGCAAAAGTATTCCACTGAGTTTGAATTACTTGGGGCACTCCATCAACTACCCAAGTCGCTTTGACTGTACTGTCCAGCTTAGGCTTAAAAGTAAATAGATTGTTTTTATCCTTTCTAGTTAGCAGTCATCAGCCTACTATTATACAAAAATAGTAAGTTTGTTAATGCCTCATTTTCTTGCTTTTTTAGGCTCTGTGCTCCAACTTGGAAACTAGGGAGAAAGATACTGGGCACATAGTTTTAAAAGGACCTGCTTTTTCCTTTCTCATGACCAACCTAAGCTGGAATGGCTAAACATAAATGGCACCAAAATCATCCTCTCTCTCCAAGACTCATCCTGGGCAACATTGTGAAGTATGAAGTTTATCTTTAGGCTCACTACTCCTATCAAAGCCTGACCTCGGCACAAGAATCCAGTCTTTACTTCTAAGCTAAATTTAAATTGATGGCATTCCTTCTCCAAGAAGCATTTGCTTCAACCTGGTCTTCAACTGGGAAATAAAAAGGTCCCCTTCAGTGGGCATTTCAGGTATCTGTAGGTAGATAACAAAGGTTGCATTTAGGGGATCAAGCCTTCCTTGCTTTGCTGAAATAACAGGACATAAGCAATCACCTCCTCTATTTTTAAGTTTGACTGTCTGGGTAGACAAGTATCTTCTGGGCTAGTATTTGCAGACTTCTACAGCATTTGCAAAGCAGACACATTACCATGCCTCATCTTGACAAACCCCCATATTCTTATCTCTACCTTACAGATAAGGAAGCTGGTCTCTTAGCACCAACGGCTGGGGCCATGGCTCTAGCCAAGACCTTTAACTCTATCCACATGGGTTCTCTTTTCTATATGGGTCTATAAACCAATTTTGTCTTACTATCCTGCAAGAAAGATGACAACGCTACTATGGACTTGTCTAAGACAGAAAAAGTGTTTTCTGGTTTTCTAAAGCAATAGCAACTGACTCTATTATCTAAAAATACTTCACACACACAATAATTTTCTAATAATCAGGTAACAACAGAAGGATAATAATACATTTATCTCACCTACTCTTCTCATGGGGCATCCAAACCATATGAAATGACAAGAGCAGAACCACAGGAAAAAGCCACAATATTATCCTGTGATCCCAAAACAAGTAGCACAATGTGGCTGGTGTAGAGGAACCAATATATTTATAATGCCTTTGCTATGTGCATTCAACAATGAGTGTTCAAGAAAACTCAGCCTTTCTCCCACATTATGATATAAATATAGGCCTAACGTGATGTGCAAATTTAATATTAAAATGCACTTCAAACAATTTCTGCATTGCCATGATAGTTATGAATTTTTATCAGCAGAGAGAAGATGCCAAGTTATCACTGTACAGCGAGGTCAAAACTCTTCTTCACCTACAACCTGCAAACTTGGCAAAAAAGCATAAACGTTTTCAAACATCTTTGCAGAATGCATCTCATATACCTTATCTCATGCCTGACATATTTTATACATAGATCACCTTAAGTGAAGAAAAATATAAACAGGTAAATCATGCACCTCCAGAGCATTTCTGGAAGATCACAATTTTAATATTATAAACTGAGTCAGCAAATTTTTCCTGTCAAGAGCCTTACAGACCTTATTTCAGGATGTGGGTATCACATGATGTCCCCAATGCTACTACATAACTCTATTGCCAACAGCATGAAAGAACAGACAATATGTAAATGAATGCATGTGGCTGTGTTCCAATAAAACTTTATGTACAAAAATGAGCCCCTGGGTCGGTTGGTCAACCCCACCTATTGAAAACCATTTTGCCATGTTTGGCTATCCTATGAAAATGAGACTGTGCCTATGAGGCATTACTAACATGGGCTGGGCAATGCTGCTTACCTGTGACCCAATGGTTTCCTGGAAGCACCGGCCAAGTTGCGTCTTGGCAGCCACAGGATAAACGTGGGGGATGACTTGCTGGTGAGAGTAGGTGGAGTGGACGGTCTGGGTCTTCTGGACAGGAAGCCCTTGGTAAGAGATTTGGGATTGACCCGGCTGAGCTTCTTTTGCCTTCTGGCCTGTCGGGCCATCAATTCTTGAAACCTGATGTATCTGAACTGAAGCCTCAGGAGGGTGTTTCACATGGATATTGACTATGTTGGGAGGAAATTTCACTAAAAGAGATGAGGAGAAAAACCCAGTCATGAATAATTAATGAGTCAGCATGAGAGCAAACATAGACACCCACGTATACTTCTATCACACACAGTATGTATGTACTTTTCCTGCACAGCCATCAATTCTGGAGGTTAAAAGGGTACATTCAAAACACAAATTAAACCGTATTTGTGCATTTTAAAGAATAAAACTGGCAGCATAAAGAGAAATTAAAACTTTCACAGTAACACTTTCATGAGACAAGAATATTTTGGGGGGGACGTCTGGGTGGCTTAGTTGGTTAAGCATCTGACTCTTGATCTCGGCTCAGGTTATGATCTCGCTGTTCATGGGTTTGAGCCCTGCATCAGGCTCGGTGCTGATGGTGCAGAACTTGCTTGGGCTTCTGTCTCTTATTCTCTCTGCCTCTCACCTGCTTGTGCTCTCTCTCTCTCTCCCTCCCCTTCTCAAAATAAATAAACAAACTTCATGCTGCCTGAGGTCACAGGTGGGTACACTTTATCAAAGGACAGTAGTAAAGACTCAAGAGTTTGGTTACTTTTGCATTTCTCAACATTTCTATTGCCAAACTTGTACGATTTACCTTTCTATATCAAAAGAGGAAATACAATCCACAAGGCATAATTCTCCAATCCTGAACGTCATAGTGTGTACATACTTGTGGGCTTCCTGAGCTATGCAAAATACCTACACGTGATATTTTATATCTGTATTTACTTTTTGCAGCTTCCAAATAAAATTTCATCTTCTGATGCTTACTAACATTCAAGTTTTAAAGAGTAAAGGCAGTAACATTTCTCTGACCCCTTTTCAAAAATCGTTCATGTGTAAGAGATGCCAGTTTGAAAGAATGAGTTAGTCATAGAATTTCTAAGCTCCAAGTGACCTAGTTTACCTTCCTCTACAGATGAAGACATTGAAGCCTAGTGAGGCTAACTGATTGTTTATAACTGAAACCAAGCACTCTTCAACTACAAAATGAACTTGATGTTCACCAGCAGGTAATATGTGATCCGCTAGCTCATTAGTCCCATATGAGTCTGAGCATGGCCTTGCTCATCTTTCCATTTCCTAGGCCCTCCCAGAAACGTGAATGTAACAGCTCTCAGTGCTAAGAGCCAGCAGAAAAGGATGGGCTCCTTTTTACTTTATTTCCTAGATACTAAATCTCTATGGCCTAGAAAGTACTGAAGCCACACACCTGGACCCGTACTCTGTCCCTGCCACCATTTCCCAGGCCACAGATCTCATACTTCTTTCTGTTTCAGTATCAGTCCTGCCATCTGCAGATTGTGCTTGCATAGAAGTTTGGCAGGGCAAAAAGAAAATAAATAAGCTTACCTTTGACTCCTTGTTGGCTAGTCATGGTCAGAGGCAAAGTATGTGTAGAATGGACGACATGCGTTCCCAGTGCCTTGCCTGACTGCTGGGAATGCTGATAGAGTTTAGGCACGCTGGCACCATGGACCGGGATCTGACAAAGCTTCCCTGTGAAATTTGGAGGGCACTGGCATTTGTCTCTTGAACTGCACTGGCCGCCATTCATACATGGAAGATGGCAAATTACTACAAGGGAAAAGAGAAAATAGGGAGAGGTGGTTAGTTTCTCAAAAGCTAAGTAACAACCAATCAACGGAATCCCCAAAACACACAGCCCACGATAAACGTCATATTCTTGCTGACTTTAAAAACAGGAAACAAAGTCATCACTACCTATGAAAACAATGGTCTATTACTATCTCTTTCTTCCCACCTAAAGTCATTTAACTCTCCAATTGCTTGTGGCTGTTCTCCCCGACAAGGGCAAGAATTTGGGGAGAATATAAAGTAGCCACTCGGATTGTTATCTATCACAGAATCCCTTTAAGTAACTATTGCATGTATAGTTACCTTGATTTTGTAGTTTATTACTTGTTAACTGTCTCTCTAGGCTATAGAGTCCTTGGGGAAAAGTGATCTGTCTGGCTTAGTTATTTTTGTATCCTCAAGCCCCTAGAAAAATTCCTGGCACACAGGAGACATTATTTTCTCAAATAATAAGGAAACAAATGAGTGTTAAAAGCATCTGTTGAGGGGTTTCTCTACATAAAAGACATGGAACTAAGTGCTACCCAGAATCAGGGCGGAGAACAGCCTGAATCCTGCTTTATAGGAATTTGCAATCTCATTGGGATAAACCACAGTGAAACTGAGAAGTGGCAGAGTGATTAGTAGTAGTATGGGCTTAAACTGATTAAGAATAAAGATAAAAGGACACGTAGGGTAAAGAATTTTAAGAGGACTTTTAAATCCTAGCTAAATTCAGCTTATAGTCAACCTCCTTATTACTAACAAATGCTTTCTATCAGCCTTTTAACATGATCAGATTCCTACCAGCATGAACAATAAAAGCCCCTCAACACCATTTCCTTCCAGCTTCTACCCTCTTTTTAGTCATGTCCTCCATGACCAACCTTTCCAAAGAATTGTGTGTTCTCTTCTCCACACACTACCATCTAGCTTGGACCAGGCCGTGCTTCCCTCTCCCTACCTCTCTTCTACATGACACTACTCTCACCAAGATCACTCACAGCTCCATGTTGCTAAACCCAATTCGTGGATTTCATTCTCCCCCTGGTTTCCATCACATCTCACTCACCTATTGTGCTCTTTCCTCTCAGCCCGCTGCAAAGATATTCTGTGCAGATTTCATTTCTATGTCTTTAAGGACCGGTATGCTTTAAGGTCTGTTCTTAATTTCTCATCTTTATTAATTCTACACACACTTTCTCTATGATTTTACTGTGTTAGATGGTGATGTTATCCAAATTGGTATTTCCTAACTAAAGCCTTCTGCTGAGTTCCAAACTATCCACTACAATGTATCTTCGTGTAGATATTCCGCAGGCAACTCAAATTAGAAATGTCCAAAATCGAACTCCTCACCTTCCCCCGACACCCCCATTCCCCAAGTGGTCCTTCACAGAAACCAGACTGCTGTTCCCCATTTCACCCATCCAAACATCCAGGTCTGGAACTCCTCCTTTGTAAACATTCATCAAATACGTCCATTTCTTTCCCATCACAGAACCCCTGTTCCTTCTGAAGCTTATCACTTGTAAATGCCACCTCAGTCTCCACAACCCCACTACACTGACTTTCATTCATTTCCTCAGTTTGCAAGGAACCTCTTGTGCTTTATCCACTCTGTGTCCTTGGCCTGAACCCTCTGTCCCTCTGTCCCCCTTAGCTACCTAATGCCTACTTATCTTTGAGACTCTGTTTAATCCTCATCTCTTCTAGAAGTGTTCCCAGCTGTGCTTCATCTGGGTACGGTGCCCCTCCTCTGGGCCTCCATGGGTTCTCATTCATTGCTCATCATGAGTAAGCTCACTGAGCTTCCCACTGCATAAGCTGTCTGCCTACCTTGCTGTATGCCTCATTCAACTAGGGTTCTCAGGTCATGGACTTCCTCTTGGTATGTTTTACTTCTGGCATGTAGCTCAGCTTTGAGAAGAAAACTAGAAGGACAACTGGGAGGCTCAGTCAATTAAGCATCTGAATCTTGATGTCGGCTCAGGTCATGATCTGATGGTTCATGAGACTGAACCCCATGTCAAGCTCTGAGCTGACAGTGTAGAGCCTGCTTGCGATTCTCTTTCTCCCTCTCTCTCTGCCCCTCCCTTACTCTCTAAATAAATAAATAAATAAATAAACAAAAAAGGAGGGAGAGAAACCTGGAGGTCAAGAAAATACTGAATGAAGCAATGAAACAATTCATGCCTACCACTTTGGCAAACACCATTCTAGGTGCTACAGAAGATTCAGTCCCTGCCCTCCAAGAATGAAAAAAACTGAGGAGCTAATACGTTTTAACTATCAATACAGATCAGCATATAAGTGACAACTGGAAAATATAAAATGTAAATCCTTTGGAATATCAGAGAAGAGAAAACCCATTTCTGGGAAGGCAAAACAGACTTTACAGGAAAGGTCATTTGGGATAATCATTTGCCAATCTTTGAAACTGGGCAAGATTCAGAAACACAGAAAGAAGTGCCTTCTAGGAAAATAATGTGTATAAAAGAGGAGGCAGACATATTTGGGAGATAATGAGTACGTCTGTCTTGTTAAACCCTTGGGTTCCTGAGGCAAGGGGTCAAGTGATCAAATGGCTTGAGTCAAGTCAGACAATGCAAGCTCTTCAAGTCCTCCTAGTAAGAAGTGTGCATTTTATTCTACAATCAGTAAGTGAGTTCAGAAGCTTTAAGGAGAGAATTCGGGAAGTCTCAAAGACTGTTCAGGAAGACTCCTCTTCTGATACCCTGTGAGTGTAGTTGGAATAGTGAGTGATGAAGATGGGGAATTCAGTTAGGAGACTACTCAAATCATTGAAATACAAGTTGGAAAACACCCAGATTAGGATCGCAGTGATGGGAACAGAGACATACACAAATACAATGATAGAAGAGGAATGAGTACAGCATGAAGACACAGGAAGTAACAAACGGGCTGCAGAAGAGAAGAGACAGTGGAGGAGGAAGGAGACAGCCAAGAAAATGACCAAGGTAGCTGCCTAGAAACTGTGTCCAAGGCCTGCCCATGCCAGCTGGAATGGGACATACACTTTCTCCAACACCCACCCTACTCCAAGGTGCTAGGTAAGAGGAGAGGAGTCCAAGCTGACTCTGTGGTTGAGTCAAACACTTGATTAGTCCTAGTTCACTTCTGAATTCAATTTCTAAATCACTTGGCCACAGTGGATGTGCTCACTGTGTAACAGGCAAAGGGAGCCAGGCTAAGATTTAAATGCACTACCAACTATTTACAACCGGAATAAGGCACTCTTTGCTTTGCATAGTTCCAACACGCTTGGATCTCAGTGACCACAGTCAGCGACGTAACACCAATATCCCCGAGGACACGGCTCCAACTTCAGTTGTCACAGTATATTAACGCTGAATTACATAAAGCATAAATTTCACTCCTAGCTTTTTGGTCCAGAAATACCTGCGTGAATGACACATGTATAGCATGACCACTAATCAACCGTGCCACTTCCGAGTCTGTCGGCGACTGGTCCCTGCACACATACTGTTCGATTCATGCACTGATGGCAAACAGGTAGCTGTGCTGCCCCCCTCGTCTCAGGGTAATAAACTCACAGGACATTTTACAAAAGTGCATAATTGAAAGAAGGCATGGGCCCAACACAAAATGAAAGTGTAACAAAAAAAATAAAAAGTAGTAACCGTGGAAGTGAAATTGGAAAGTGGCAGTGAGGAACACAGATGAAGATGTCCCAAAGGAAGTGACATGGAAAGAATGCTCAGTTCACAGCTGTGAAAGCACCAAAGAGAACACACTGGAAGTGGATCCAAACTCAGGAAGGAACAGGATAAGTCACTGGGGCAGAGAAAAGATGCTCCATGTAGTAAGTTACTACAACCAGAGGAAAGCAAACTATTTCAACTANTCCATTCGTCCGTTGATGGACACTTAGGCTCTTTCCATGTTTTAGCTATTGCTATTTCAACTACTCTTGATACATTCTACTCAAAGAAATAAAACACATTAATTACCACTGTTTCTAACATTGTAAATTATAGGGCATTAAATATTAGCTGTAATTTTTCTTTTCATTGCCTTATACATTTATAACCTATGATAAGAGAGCTTTAATGTTTTGACAAAAAATGTTTAAAGGTCATGGAACCATTTTCCCATAGATTAGTAAGGTCGTTTTGCACAGTTTCAGTCTGCAGATCCTTTATTGGTCCTATAGAACCATATAAGGTAGACTCCCTAGGATCTATACTGAAATAACTTAATTCATGTATGTAACCAACTTTTCAAAGAAATGTTAACCAATTCACTTCTTTGAGAAATTTCTAGTATCAATAGATTTTGAAATCTAACACGACCTGAATTAGTTTTCAAAATCTATTGATACTAGAACCTTGTGTGTGTCCCTCTCTCTGTTCATAAAGGAAACATTTTCTGCTTGACCTATTCTAACCAGGAAGAGGGCACTATTTATAACTATTTATGACTGAATGGTAAACTATCTGTTCGCCTATTCCAGCATTTTCTAAAATCTAAATTACAATATCAAATTCTTTGCCTCAACTCAGTAACTACACGTTGAGTGCTTTGTGGTGGGCGCTCTTTTTATAGTTCAATAGTCTTTTATATCAAAGAAAACAAATTTAAAAATCAATCTACAACTTCAGGATTTAACTATGAATAGTTTCTTTCTGTTTCACAGATTCACACCACTCTCAAAACAATCATCTAGGGATATACAGTCTGTGCTGCCAGTGTTCTAGAAAAATCTCAACACATGAAAAGGAAAAAGAGTTATCTTTAAGGCTGACTTGAGAAGCCTGTGGAAGCCTGGATGTAAATCTAGCTATGCCACATATATTTTAGAACATGTAACCAGGAGGCATAATGCAGAATGCTGAGAAATTCTATCACCTTGGCAGCCTGACATTTCATCGACCATCACCAGAATTCACGATAGTGCACCACATGGCCACCTGAGACCTACTGCAAAGAACAAGAGGTATATGGATCCTCAGCCTGTTATTCCAGAAAGTGTGATTTCATGACAACCACTCAGTGTGTCTCATGGTACTACTTATACCAGGTCAAAATGAGCAAAAGGCTCCATGTTGGAAGAGCCGTAAGTTGGAGGTTTTAAATTTGTCAAGTGTTTGAGTGTGTTGCACCATTCACTCTGGTCTAGAAAACAACTTGGAGAATTCAAGGAATCAGGGTGATTCAACAGTCACATTTTACACCACAAGCTGGAATTTCAACAGATAGATATTAATGATTTGTATACAAATACGAGCAAACTGAGTTTTCTCAAGATGCACACTAAAAAAAGCCACATTCTCTTTCCTGTTATCTCAGTTGACTGTAAAAATACTCGAGCCGCTTGTCTCCAAAAGGCGCCTAGGAATGTACTTAACTTTCCTGCAGCAACGTCCTGGCCCCTCCACCCACCCCCTCGATTCTCGCGCCAGCAGACAGACCGTTTCAAGTTATTGCGGCTAAGGCAGGACAGGGAAAACAAACCTCCTTGAGAAGAAAAATCTCCATCTGTCATTTCACAGAACAGACACACACATGATTCTGATTTGAAGAGCTACTTAAAGTTTCCCACTTGTCTCTGATCAGAAGAAAAATGTTCCCTTAAAGGGTTTCGGCATTTCTGTTGATATGCCTTGGAGTATTAATAAAAAAAAAAAAAAAAAAAAAAAAAAAAACACGATATTTTTAAAAAGTAAAAGTTATCATTTTATTTCTTCCCCTAAACATGCCTACACTGCCCACTCTTTAAGGGTATCCTTCAGGTCAAGTCAGCCAGAAAGTGGGTTAACACTGTAGCTGTTTAAAGCTTTCAGGTAACAAACATTAAATGATAATTAGATGCTACAAACCACATTTTAATAACCTAGTCCACTGTTATATATAAAAATAAATAAATAGAAAAAAAAAAGCCTTTGAATGTTTGCCTTTTAATTCAGTAGGCAGCACTAGAAAACAAAACCGAAACAAACAAAACAAAACCTGGAGCTGAAAGCAAAGAAGCATATCCTTCTGAGGCCACAACAGGCAAAGTCAGGGGGCCCAGCCCAATACAAGAAGCCAAGGGACAAGGCTCAGAGATTAGTAGGCATTTACTGAAATCTAGGTTTGGGGCTTAATTTATGGAACGTAGAGATTTACAATTGTTGTGCTCTAAAACTGCTTACAGCCAGTTCTTGGTTTTCTGTCTACTAACTCCTACTGACTCCCTGACTCTACTGAGAAAACATGTGAGATACAGTGGCCAGAACAACCTGTCCGAGGAGGTGGCCTTTAAACCTAAGAGGAGAAGAATCCAGTGATGTAACAAGTTGGCACAAGAGCATTTGCAAAAGAAGAAAGAACAGAAGCCAAGATCCTGAGGGCTTAGAAAGGCCCAGAAACTGAAAAGAGGCTGATGTGGCACAAGCGTGGAAGACCAGGACAAAGTGAGAATATTTGGGGTGGAGAGACCGACACACGCCAGCTTCCTGTTTCTTCTCACAAGGATATAGAGCAACCAATAAAAGTAGTTAGAGTGAAACACAACTAAGATAAATAAAAACTTATAGCTCAGGACCAGGATATAGCAATGACAGGAGTCAGAACCAGGGAAAAAGAAAGAGGAAGGGTTAAGTAATGAAAAGCAGGATCTTCTATTATATACACAAGAAATGTGCACGGTAAATCTGCTTTGAGTTCCTGGACCTCACTTTACATTTTTCAGTAACTATTTAGCTAGATTGAAGTTAAATTCCAGAAGGTTTAATTTAAAGTGCATTAAATATAGAATCATTCCATTACATTATTGTAAGAGGATTTTTTTTTTTAATGCATCAGAGAAGAGATCTGTGTTCTTGATAATATGTGCAAAAGGAAAAAACCGAGTCTGGAGATCTCTGAGGCAAAGGGGAAAAGCTCTTGATAAAAAACGTGCCTGGGGCGCCTGGGTGGCTTAGTCGGTTAAGCGTCCGACTTTCGCTTAGGTCATGATCTCGCGGTTCGTGGGTTCGAGCCCCGCGTCGGGCTCTGTGCTGACTGCCAGCTCAGAGCCTGGAGCCTGCTTCAGATTCTGTATCCCCCTCTCTCTCTGACCCTCCCCTGCTCATGCTGTCTCTCTCTCTCCTAGAAATAAAAAAAAAAATTAAAAAAAAAAAAAAAAAACCAACGTGCCCACCACACTCTCCATGGCAGAGACAATCTCTTTGTTTCACCTGCTTTGGCAATTAGGAAGACCATGTGCACCCCATCCCCACTTATCAAATACTGAAATATGTTACTGGGCTCCAGTTAAAGGCAATGCAGATTTCAACAAATGCAAAATATCAACCTTTAAACAAACAAGAATTCCAAGAATGTCATTAGTTGTTAATGCTGTATGCATTAGCAAATGCTCCAATGCTGTGTTCTGTTTATAATCCAGGAGATACGAAGCCCTACCACACACATGCACACTAGCGCTTCCAATTTGGGATAAGGCCATTCATCATCTGAGCTTTGTTTATGGCTTTCTGTTCCTTTATCAACCTCACCATAGCAGTGAGCTATCTAATTTGATCTACTTTAATGCCCTGCATAACATAAAGAGCTCCATTTATCAAGGATATCACAAAATTCTGCTTCATAATCTTCACCCACAGAAGCTGTCAGTGTAGCTATCTCTTCAAAATTCCCAAACACCAGGGCTCTTTTACCCTTAGGGGTGAGAAAAATCCATAGCAGCATTTGCAGACTGCAAAATAAACACAAGAATCCTAGACACCTTGGGGTGGGTGGGGATCCTGTAGAAGCAATCTTTGAAAACTGAAGATTTTTTTCACTTGGTGGGTTAAAATGTCCCCATATGCAAAAAGGATCGGCTCCACGATACAATCTACAGGGGGTTTTCCCACTCCTGAAATTCTGGTTCTCAAAAGTCTAACCAAGTTAGTTAACACAGTGCCATCCAGATTCCCCTCATCTCATCTCCTGTGAATGGCAGGATTTAAATTTTAAAATGGCGAAGAATGTGTATCCAGACCCTTGCAATTATGTAGAGGTGACTGAGGTTACTCTGTTAATTGGTGTGCCTTAATTACAATGCATAATCAGAAACCAATTCGAACGTAAGTTTCATTCTTATTGACCAAGCAGTTAATAAAATGCTCTTGGAGTTAAGAAAAAGGGACTTCATTTGGGGGAACTAGATAAACATACCACTTTGGGGAAATGATAATACTGCCCCCCACCCCCCGCAATGGACAGTGAAACGGGTTTAATAAAAATGGTAACAGGCTTCATTCTCAGAGACCCCACCTTCTACAACGGCACTGCAGCAAAAATCTTCACCGACCCAATGCCATTTTAATTATCGCAGCCTGGCACTGTCTTTGATACCATTGCAAAATGCTTTCTCAAAAACCAAGCAAAATCACGTAAGCCTCATACCAAGTAACACCGCTTAAGCAACACACAAAAAGCATTACAAAAAAAAGTTAAAAATCTTTTTTATTTATTTTATTCTAATCTGCAAGCTCTGTGGTGTCTCAAGAGACCAAGTTCATACTCTCAGTGAGTTCAGTAGTACCTGCTTGTTATTTACTTATTCCTGAGCCTCAGGAAAGGACTTAAATTAAATCTGAATTTAGAGTTTTAAAATATTTGCAAAGTCAAAGCCTTGACAATACAGGTCTGACTTGAGGACACGAAGCTGCTTAAAACCTTCTGACATCACAGCCAATTCAAATTCTTGCAGCCCTTGAAAGTCTGGTCCAGATATCGCCTCCAAAAAGGAAATGGTGCTCCAAAGAAAGGGGCATGCTGCATAAGAAAGAATTCTAGAGCCACTTGCAAATTCAGGGGAGCACCTAACAACTTGTGTCACTTATCACTCTGCCTTGTATCATAATCATTTTTCATTCATCCTTCTTGTGCTTGATTTTGATTATGGTAGGCAAGAGACCATGGTGTTCTCATCTTTGTATCCCCTGTATTTCACTGGACAGTATTCTACAGGTAAGAACTCAAAAAAAGAAATCCACACTGATACCCTAAAAATTCCAAATGTAAACGAATACAACATGTATACACCTCTTTAGACACTCTTCTCTTTTCCTCGACACATAGTAACTTTAGCATACACTGGAGTAGTTTCCAACTTTGTTCCATAAAGCACTGAGGTCACAGGTATTAAGAAGTATCTACCAAATAATCTATTTCAACCACCTTATCCTACAGATAGTGAGCTACAGAGATTAAGTGTGCTTAGAATACCATGGCCGGGGAGTCACAGAAATGGCACAAGAATGTAGGTGTCCTAAATACTGGTCCTATGCTCTTACCACACAGCTCTTAGGAGGGAAGACCCAAGAGGTGTCCCTCAAATTTCACCAGTCTTATCTCAAGCCCTTTTAAATTCTTCTTCCAGGGGCACCTGGGTGGCTCAGTTGGTTAAGTGACCAACTTCTGCTCAGGTCCATGATCTCATGGTTTATGGGTTCAAGCCCCATGTTGGGCTCTGTGCTGACAGCTCAGAGTCTGGAGCCTGCTTCAGATTCTGTGTCTCCCTCACTTTCTGCTCTTCCCCCACTTGTGCTCTGTCTCTCTCGTCTCTCAAAAAATAAACGTTAAAGACATTTTTTTTATAAATAAATAAATTCTTCTTCCAGAGGCATGTTTCTCATAATTGGTCATAACAGGGTTTGCTAATAGAGCCTTAACACAGATGGGAGGGTTTAGCTCATTGCAGATGAGGTAGATTCATGAACTTTCCTAGGGGATCTGAATACATAGGCTGAATCACACCAGGGATCCTTATTCTTTTAATAGAAAGATACATGAGTTTTGTGGAGCACAGACATCAGAGGAAGACTAGGGGCAGATTCAAGGACACTGAAATGAAAAAGACAATGAACAGGATTCATTGCACAGCATAGATTAGGCCATTTCCATCACTGAGAAAGTTCTATTTCCCAGTGCGGATCTGCCACTCGTCCTCTTGATTTCCAATGAGCTCAGAAGTGAAGGCTAGCAGCTCAAAAAGTAATGTTTGTTCACTCAATAAGGATTTAATGTCGCTCTACCAATGGTCACGTCCTATTCCAAGCACTTGGCAACTATAAGTCAACAAAATAGACAAAACTCCCCACCCTTCTGGCACTCAGCTTCTGTCATCTATGGTCCTTGTGAGAATCTGGGCAGAAGCAGAATTGCTTTAGGGCCCAGGAGTCAATCAGCAGGACAGGGTTGGAGAAAGAGCTACTCTCTCAGTTCTGCAGGCTACTGCCACCTCTCTGGCTCTTTGAAGGAATCTGAAGAGGCATCAGGCAGGGCAGAGAGCTAGGAGTTCTGGGGAAGGGCAGGAGTAGCGTTCTGTCCTGGGGCCCCACCTGCAGTGGCCCTCGAAGCATCCAGATAGGAAGACCTGGGCAGATGCTATGTGGTGAATGTAGCCACCTGCACTACAGGTGCAAGCAGGGTACCCTCAGAGATTTTCAGATATACTCACAGGGAGGATGGGGGCAGGGGGGTAAAGGTTCAGTGTCAGGAGGTAAGGGATTTTGGCTAGCATACTCTGGGTTGTTCATGATCACTATACATTCTCTATACCCATGAGCTGGTGAAACCCACAGGGACATCCAGGTTACAGGTGTCATCACTATAGTTCACATTTGCTATCTTCTGTCACTACATAGCCATACTGTTCCATGCTACAGATTGCTACAGAGCTTTACCATTTTTAGGAGCTACTTAATATTCTATTAAGTTGAGAGATAATAAATTACATAGCCATTCCTCTGTTGGTTTAGACTGTATTTCTTTTTAACTATCACAGATAAAGCTGCAAGGAATATTATCAAGGATATCATTTTATCCTTCTTAGTAATGGTCTCATGCATTAAACTAGTATTTCTTGATTGTTTAGTATACCCAGGCAATGTGCTAGGTGATACGGTGAACAAGAAAGACATTGTGAGCCAATTATACCACAGTATCTGCTTCAGCATGAGGAGGACAAAGGAGCACAGGTATTAAGAGAAAGGGCCTGTAACCAGACCTCCAGGAGGTGCGAATCCCAGTTTCTTCATCATCAGGAGCATGATCTTGGGCAATTTATTTAACACTTCTCTGTCCCCCATGTCTTTACCTGTGAAATGGCAATAAAAACTGTACCAGCTTGGCTGGGTTGTTGGCTGGAATGAGGTCATATATTCCAAGCACTTAGAACTCAGCACACAGTAAGCACCGAGTGAATTGTGGGCCTCACCAAATGAGCATCAACTTTACAAACAGGGCACAGTGGAATAAAAACTAAACTAGCATTATGAAGAGGAAGGGACATGCATATCCTTATAACTAGTCTGCACTAAACTGTGTATTATTTCATTTGCTACTCTATTTGTAGAATCTAGTGTTGTTGAATTGCTGAGTATATCAATAGATGAATCTTCCAGAAAAAACATATTAACATCAACAGCACCTATCATTAACTCATCAAATTCACATCTATCTTGTCAAAATTGGATTTTACTTCTAAATATTTCTACTAGTTTAATAGTTTCCAAATGTTCACTTCAGAGCTGTAACATTTTACCTGTGATCAGATTATACTATTACAATCCTAATTTTGCATGTCATTAGTAAGGATTTTGACATTTCCCGTACATATTTGTTTACTGTTTTTATTTCCTCCTGTCTAACCTATTTATGTTGATATATTTTCCGTATCCCTAAGAGTTTTAATGATTTTAATTACTTTCATGGTTTATGGACAGAGTTTAAGATCGTGTTTGTCCTTTGATGAAATAATCTTTCTAAATTTATTTCCTGCTCCTTTTAGTTTAGTTTGTTTTGGACACATTCTATTTTTTTTCACATAATTAAGTTATTAAGCTCATTTCTCTGTGTTTCTCGGTTTCATTCCTTTAAAAGCTACTCTGCCTCCAAGTATCTGATAAATAACCTATTTTATGCTAGCTTTTTACATTATTTTCATCTCTTTTTT
The DNA here is from genome assembly GCF_008692635.1 of Crocuta crocuta. NCBI lineage: Eukaryota > Metazoa > Chordata > Mammalia > Carnivora > Hyaenidae > Crocuta > Crocuta crocuta. Next base: position 1,326,861 of record NW_027531626.1, on the reverse strand, counting down.
GCTTAATTGTATATCTCATTCCATCTGGAGTTTTTACCCAAAGGATAAATATGGATTATAACTGATTTTGCTTCAAACTGCAATCTAAATATCTTAATATTTGTTATTACATGAAACTTGCTTTCCCACTTTTTAAAGATAAGCAGTTATTTTGAATAGAAGGTTCCAAAATCAGGAAAACATAATGTGGCGGGGGAAAAAAAAAGAAAAGAAATGTGGCAGCTTAGGGTGGAGTTGGGGCTGGGAGACTGGGGAAGAATGCAGGATAAACAGGAGTCGAGGCGTAGGACTAACACAAGAGCGGAGAAACATTCCCTGTGAGACATGAAAGAAGAAACACACTGGGTAATAAAATGAAATGGGGTCTGTAAAATCCAGGCAGATGCCAAAAGGGATAAATTCTGGGGACACAATGTTTGGGAACTACTACGATAAACACAACTCTACACGGGCCGTCTACAGCTTCCTTTTATCCCCACCCTCCATGGATCATTACTTTCCCGTGGCTTCCCCCTAACTACGGGGCCACAGTGAGGATATGCCACAGTGAGCCTTATTTCTCTACCCTCGTCTTGCTTCTTTTAAAGAGCAGGGAACCCTTTTCAGTTTTCTCTTCCTGAGTACAAAGCAGTCACCGACAAGCCTCAAGGTAGGTGATGTTCAGATGCAGCACCAAGAGTCAAAACCGCCACGGGAAAGAAATGATCCATTCCAAAGATAGCCGAATATTCTGTGAAGCTGTTGAAGAGACAGACATTTGAGAAGCTCAGTGTCAGATCTTTCTGGATACCTGAACAGGAAAACCCTCAGGTGAGACAACTGGCTCCCAATGGCTTCTTTACATGCTCAAGAGCCCAGATGGATTGTGGCCTTTAAGCCTCCTGTAACAAAAAATTGCTGAAGGAAAACCAGTTCGGAGGCCTCTGTAGACTGGTGGGTATGCTATCCCAAACACTGATGGTCTCAGAGTTTTACACACAGGTCACAGGATGCAGACACAGATGCAGACAGAGATTGCCTACACTCACAGTCAAAAAGGGCTAAACAACGACCTGATCACTGCTGTCATGATTACACAGGAGTTGCTAATTCAGTTAGTAAGGAAACTTTTTCACCTCCTTGCCTCTTAGACTTACAGGCTTTATTTGAGGCTATTAAAGTGAGAGATAAAAGAATGGGTTTTTACAAACACTAAAGACTAAGTTTCAACTTTATAATCTGTTAGACTGAAAAAAAATTAACCCAAATTTCATATCTTACACAGCATCCCATAGTTTTGTTTTGTACCTGTGTTCAGAGAAGGATGAGTGTTTAACAGGAACTAGAAGATGATCTATGGATATTATTATTTACACGGATGATACAAAAGAAAGTTCTCAAGTAGTTGCTCCTAGATTATTATTATTATTATTCTTCTTACTGAGATACATACGGATGTGAGCTAAAAGCCAAACACATCAATATCCTGTCTGTTTCAGAGATTCTGAGGGTCCCCCGCAGAAGACCTCAAAACCCAATCATGGCAGAAGGGCTGTTCTTGATCCAACTCTTGCTGCCTTGTCTAGCCTGTTGGCACACTGTTGCTGTCATGTTCTCTGACGTTCCATTTATACTCAACCCTTGGTCAGTTCTAAGAGTGCCATGCTCCCTCTCCTGTGTCTGGCTCCATCAAGGCTCTTTCCTCTCCCGTTCCCCACTTACCATCTCAACCCTACTACCTCAGCCCAAGCCTCTAACTCTACCCCATCACTAAGGCCTTCCATGATGATGTGAGAGAATAGCTGATAGATCCCAGTCTCTGCCACATGGTGAGAGCAATGAATGTATGTATACACCAGCCTGGCACAGACAGCAATGAACAATAATGGTCAAAGTGGGTGTCTGGCTTCTCCAAAAGTTCATGAGCTCCTGGAGGCAAGAAATCTTGTCAAGAGGACCTTTCTTCTCTCAGCAGCCCATCCCTGGAGCTTAGCACATTGCTCATCTCATGGTCAGTACTTGATATTTTCTGAATGAGTAAATGAGCAAATGGAAATCTTTGCACAACATTTTTTTATTGTGAAGCCAACTGAATGCCAAATTCTAGATTTTTTAATAGTTCATTCTACAATTTCTTAACTTTGTCTTACCTAACCCTCAACTGACCATCAATATTATATTAGTCATTTGCTTTCATGGTCTTTGCAAATCATTCAATTTAATTTTCATAAAACAACTCCCTTTTTTGCACTCATTTTTTACTGATTTACATAATATTTCATTAAATGATGTAATTTCTGGTCAGAAACAAAAGAACTGACCCTTTATGGCCATTCAACTCAGACCCGGGAGGTAAAGTGTGTAGGGTGAACTATCAGGAAGGAACTATTCAGCATGTCATGGGCATCAGTCAGTAGATTTTTAAAAAGAAGTAAAAGAAGATGGTTAATTTGGAAAGCTAGTTAGTTGGAGGTAGTTTTAGAGAGCTTCTACCACAGACTGCTTAAAATCACGTAGCAGAACTTTCCAGAGTCAAACACTAAAGCTACAAAACCACGTGATTCATTACTGACTGATGAGATGAGCCAAGATGTCTCCTTCCATTTAAGTTAAATAACCTGATATGTCAAGTTCAGGTTATTAAAATATGCCTATTCATTCCTCAGGGCTCCATATATACTTCCTGGATCTGGAACATTCCATTAAATCAAGACAATATGTATCAAAACTGACTTCCTGAAGATAATTCTTTCTAATCCCCAGTATTGGCCCATGGGTATGTTTCTAATTAACTCTCTTGAGATGTAGCTCAGCCTCAGACTAAGTTAACTTTTGAAACATCTTAGTGTACACACTAATACTCAGTTACCACAATAAAACAATTGGAGGTCTAGATTTTGTACAGGATAAGAATCAGAGACATGGAAGAAAAGTAAATTAAAACTACCATCATTAATCAGGACTAGAAAAATTTCCAAATCCTTCTGGCAACTTTCCTAAATAAACCAAGTATCATCAGGGAAACTACTTGGGTATACGAAGAAGAATTTCAGAAACTTTTCCCTAATATTCCTTCTGTTTCTCCTTTCCTTTTATGGTCTGTCAGACACTGAAGTTAAGGAAACTATATAAGGATGTTTTCATTCACAATCAAAATGCACTACACAATGACTTTTACTGACAATGAAATACTTCCACAAATTACAATCATTTCTCTGTAGTTCTGATAAACTAAAACCTTTACCAAAGCGATTTCATCATGAAGTTCAATAGTGTATGACAGATCTGATCCGAACAGTAAGAAAAAGCCCACACATTACTCTTAGATGTGCATTTACTTTTAGAGATATACTGTTCAGGTAGAGGTTATTTCCACAACTAAACTGATAAATTGAAAAAGTTAATGGGGAAAGAGGGAAGCATTTCACAACTTTTATACCTATTCATAGGTTCATTACCACTGGAGCTTGAAACCTATCAGGTGTCAAAAGATGTTATTTTCACAAACAAGCCATTTGGAACCAAACATTTTCACTTTAAATTCTATTAATTCTTGGGGTGCCTGGGTGGCTCAGTTGGTTAAGCATCAACTCTGGATTTTGGCTCAGGTTACACTCTCATGGTTCATGAGTTTGAGCCTGGTGTTGGGCTCCACACTGGCAGTATGGAGCCTGCTTGGAATTCTCGGTCTCTGTCTCTCTCTTTCTCTCTGTCTCTCCCCACCTCTCTCAAAGTAAATAAATAAACCTAAAAAAAAAAAAAAAAACTCTATTAATTTTCTACCTCGAGCTGATTATTTGAGCAACCTTACCACATGATGTAATAAGCATTTTCCATAAGATTCACTTTTTTGGTCTATTACTTTTATCAAGAAATATATTCAGGTAATAATAATAACATTTCCTGGATGTAATAGAATCACCTTCACTACAGAGACTTTTTCCGTACAAGTTGACAGTCTACTGTATCAGAAGATCTCTCTACTGGGAGCCAAGAGACCTAAGTTCTGGTTCTAAGTGTGTATCACACAGCTAAATAACCTTCAGCAATTCAATCCAGCACTCTGGAACTTGGTTCTCTCATTAGTCAAACAATAGATCTAACTGGTATATACATTTCCTTCTTGGTGCTAAACTTTTACGGTCCTCTAAGATACAAAGTGTGAAAGATACTGCTTCTGAGTCACAAACACAGGAGTTCCTTTCCTCTCTGTCCTATAACCAGCACATTGTGACCAAGTCCTACTGCCTCTCTCTCTTCATCTTTAATAACTCTCCTGTTTTTTTTTTTCTTTCCATTCCCCAAGCTCAGACTACTGTGCCTTGTGTAGACTATGGCAAAGCCTTCTTGATTTTTCTTACCCCTCTCCATACTATGTCTAGAATGTACTTTCTAACACATATGCTTAGTGAGCTCACTACACTACATGGCTTTTCTGTGGCTCTCTATCACCTAAAAGAAAGAAAAAATTGTTTTCTCAATGGAATTCAGGTAAAAACCCCACGACTGTAACTGCCTCATGGGGGTTGTGGTAAGAATTAATGACTCTACTCATGTTAGTAGTGCATTAAGTACCAAGTGCTGCTGTCTATCTCTGACAGGTCCTGCCTTTGAGCATTTTTGACCACAAAATCAATCTACTTGTGATTTCTTGGAACATATCACTCTTTTTCAACCATACCAAGGCACCTGGTCAAATTCTTAAAGAATTTACACCTTCCCTTCTTCATCAGTTGTTGGGCCTCACCTCCATTCCATGTCCTCTTCTTCCGTGAAGCCTCCCTTGATCTCCCCCTGCAGACCTAGGAGCTCCTGCCTATCCATCTAGAATGCCGAGGTAGGTACCCAATATATGTTAGTGATTTGAATGAACTTCAGTGGAGTCAGCTCTCCAGCCCTCTGACAGAAGGTAGAAGACCCCAAGTTAAACTCTCTCTGGGTTTATGCATGGACCAATTAAGAATTTATCCCAGGACAGCACTTTGTGTTTCTCTTTATTCCAAATGATACCAAAATAAGTAGAGTAATAATGCTTGAAGGGAAGGGATAGTTTCCACCAGTATTCTACAATATTTTAGACCACCTCCAGTGCCTCTTCCATGATTTAGATAGCCAGCAATCCGGGGCGCCTGGGTGGCTTAGTCAGTTAAGCGTCCGACTTTTGCTTAGGTCATGATCTCACGGTTCGTGGGTTCGAGCCCCACGTCGGGCTCTGTGCTGACTGCCAGCTCAGAGCCTGGGGCCTGTTTCAGAGTCTGTCACTCCCTCTCTCTCTGACCCTACCCTGCTCATGCTCTCTCTCTCTCTCTCTCTCCTAGAAATAAATAAAACATTAAAAAAATTAAAAAAAAAAAAAAGATAGCCAGCAATCCTGGAAACATTGAACACTTGTGCTCCCTTGGACACAAGGCTCAAATAGGTCAGAACTTTTAATATTATACCCAGGATATTTTTAAACTTCATTTTGCATTCTTTCTATAATTTTTAACATACTGAAATATCTTCAATGTTAAGTGATGATTCAAGGTCTTTTAAAGCTTCCTCTTTCTTATGTCTAAAAGGAACACTCCCTCACTCTCTTCACCAAAGCCCTTTGCCTTTGCTTCTCACACATATTTGTGCCACATCTGTGAATCAAGAGTCTAATGACAATGGCCCTTGTCTGTATCTGGCAGGTCTCTTCTGAACACTTCCTACAAAATTCAATTAATTGCTCACTTGTTCTCCATATAGGAAGCTTCTACTACCACGCACTACATGTGGATAAACTTACAGCTTATTCCTAATCATCATGAGTGATTTATGATGAGATATCTTTCAGCTTCTAGCAAGCTGATCGACAGCCACACAGAGGAAAAAGACAGTGAATCTTATTTGTCAACTACGTGTATCACCGATATGGTCCAGATTAGGAAAGCTTACACTTGATTTGAGGACAAGAACAAAATTTCTGCTTTCACTATGTGCATAAAACTGAACAGACTTCTTACAATTAAAACGGGAAATTCTAGTTTTCATAGCCCAATATCTTATGGAAAACACACACCAAAAAAACAGATTGACAGAATTTTCCAATTATTACATATATAATCATGATATCTAGCCAGAATTCCTACAAGAGAAATAATGGTGAAGGACTCATGTTGATTTTAAGATGTTTGACCACTATCTTTATGTACTCTTTTGTATGAATCTACTGACATACATATGAACAAATACAAATCTACTTAATAAACATGCAGGAATGATAAGCTTCATTCACCCTTTATTCTGACACCTTAAATTCAACACAACAGCCACAAAATGTACAGAAGAACAATACTACCGTCTCCCTCCAAATTTGCTCTTCTGAGCTTGACAAAACAAATTATCCAACCGTGGCTGTCACTCTATTCTAAAATTGATGAGTATCCAGTAAGTTCTTCCACATGTGTTTCTCAGATGCCTCTGAAACTGTCAAGGACTGCTAGCAAGCATGCTCACTGTTACCAAGTCACTTCATTTCCATTTGAAAGGAGTAATTCAAAAGTCATGGGAGGTACAGAACAAAGGAAGACTGAAAGAGAACTGTCTAGAAGTACAGCAAAGATTATTTAGTAACTAGCCTAACGATCCAAAATTTCCAAGAATAATCAGTAAAAGCTCTCATATGAATGTTTAGTCGAAGAGGTAAGTTCTTCAATATGTCCGACATAAACCTGTTGAAAGGTCTCCACTTTGTTAATAAATTAAAATATAGTAACCCTTTTCAGCTAACACATCTAATACATAAAAATGATGGAAAACAACAGCTCTATCTTAAAATGCTTTTATGCCAATATTGACATTACCTAATCTTCCACACAAAAATGTTTGCAGAAGGCAAGGACAATGAAGTTTCAAAAAGGAAATGGCTATTTGCCCTCTATGGAAGGGAAAGATACTAACAATTGTAGGTCTTCTACTCTTTTTAGGGTACTATATTCATTATCTCATTTATGCCTTACAGCAACACTGTGAATGGCATAGTTTTACACCAAACCATAGAGGAGATCATGGAGATTCTAAGACCTCTACAATTCTTCCCAAGGCACACCATTAATAAATAGCAGAGTCAATATTCATAGTCTACCATGCTATCTCCAAACTGTGCACATTGTCCTAAAACATTGCGGAGCCATCAAGAGGTGATGGAAAGGCTCAGTCATCTTTGTAATGACTAGTGGCTGCTGCAAACATCCACGGAGGTAGCTGAATCCTTCTTAACACATTGCAGGGGTCAGTCACAGGTAATTAGATAAAATCCACTTTCCATCAAGTACTGCAATGATCAATAATAAGGAGGCAGAAATAGTAGTTGCTACTAACACCACAAGGGCCCAACATCTAGTTATCAGTGTTGTCTATAACATGCAGTTACTCTCAAGAGAGCTGGAAAGGTCTCTTTCTATCATAGGTCAACCACTGTACCGAATTCCCATCCTTTTAATAATGATTAGTATAATAAATTGAACAGAAGAAATGAAAATGTTGTGCCTCATCTATAAAAGCTTAGAAGGCAGCTAGAGGGAAACAAATTTACACAGGCATTCAAGCTCTTAGGAAGGCCACCAAAGGACATGGACACAATCAATCCAAATATTCTCTTGGAAGCAGTACTGCCCGGACCACATGAATGACCCGCCCCAAAGAATTCCAAGGCACTTGGATTCCATCAAGTTCAACTTCTACTATTCATCCCCCAACAATTAAAAGAGGCAGGTCTCTTCAAAACCCCAATAAATTTTCTCCACATAGCTATAGAAATGGAAACTGTCCACAACGGTTATTTTTACAGTTGGATTGAATACTATAATTCTCTGGGTTGGGTTGAAGTCTCTACTTCAACTTGCTAGTCTTCACTTTTCTAATCAGTGCATGCAAATAATACATCTACTGTTTGGAGGAAGGAGAGAGAGAGTATATGAAAAATGCCTACAACTATCCCGGGTGCACAGAGGGTCCTTAATAAACATTAGACCTCCTTTCCTTCCAACTCTGGACCAGGTATTACCCCAGAGTTGTAACTCCAGGAATTTTTCTTCTCTAGAATGCTACTGAATTATCACACAGGAAGCTAAAGACGCCTAAATTGGACCTACCCATAGATCCAAGAAGAAGCAGAGTCAGTACCTAGCTTCAGTAGGGACCTCCAAACAAAAGCACCGACACTGGAGCTCCTGTCTTCGTAGTATTTAAACGTACTATTTAGTGAGTTAAATAATGAGACACAAAGATTAAGGGATGAGGAGAAGTTCTTCCTCTAGAAATAGAAACAGCGATGCTGTCTTTTAAAGATGGATGGGTGGCTTTGTGGCAACTCAAACTCAGTATTTGGTTAAGGGGGTGCTGAAGTGGCTGAGCCTTGACTTAGTAGCAAGCACAAGGTTCAGAGAAACTACTACCATTCCTTTAGTTGGAGCTCAGAAGGACCCATATTTTTCCACGATTTGTGACAGGAAGCGCCTGAGTTGCAGGGTACAAGGCGTCAACAGGCTGCTCCTCTCTGTGAGGACTAGCAGGGCTCAGTCAAGGCCAAGGGGAGGGAGCCAAGCTAAATGCAGCTGTTGCTATATGGCCACAGCTCACCAGGCTGCAGCTTTGTTCCCTCACTCAGAGAGGCACACTCGGGGCTGGGATTAAGCAGACCCAAGCCCCCCACATTCCCATCTCATTGCATTCTGTCTGGCCGCGAGACAAAGAAGCACAATAGACATTCCATCTTACCTTTAACTGAGCTCTCCAAAGAAATGTGTTTCCTGTCTCATTACATGATGTGCTACACTAAGTCTGTGTCATCAGTTTCATAAAAAAAAAAAAAGAAAAGAAAAAAAGGTAATACTCTGTATTTCTACCATTTTGAAGACCGACAGATTTTCTGTCTTCACATCTACCCAGCATTTAGGTATGGTACGGTCCATTTGAAGGATCAGGGTTACAGGGGAGGGGAGAAGGGGAGAGAGGAAAAGAGAGAGGGGAGAGGAGAGACAAGTGGAAGATTCATTGATTTCTGGTATTGAAAAGTTATCGCCAAGGGATTTTAGTTTACATTTTAAATTCCAGGAAGCCAAAATGTTCTGGGTAATACATGTGAATCACTGGAAAGAAACCTTCCATTTTCTGGCTAAAAGGTGACTCCTTTGATAACCACAAAGTCATGAATCATAGGTACTTTATTACTCGACTTCCTTTCAATGAGCTAAGAAAAAGTTACTCAGGACCCCCTCGAGGAATTAGCCAAGGAAAAGTGAGTCTCCCAGGCTTGAGCTCATCTGGGGTGTCCTCTCTGAATTTCTCCCATGGGTTCATTTCAGAAGATGGCATATAGCTGCGGCATTCAGTCTCACCCGTGCCCTGCAGAAGATGGGGTGGGCAGGAAGCTGCCTTCTGTGGCTGAGACAGGAAGACCTGTGTGCCAGTGCGCTGGGTTATTTCTTCAGCATGACTGCTTGCGCTTTTAATTCTTAATCCCGGGATATCTGGGTTTGGTATTCCAAATATCAATCTCTATCTGAAGTTTACACAGCGTAATCTACTCAGTGTTTTGATGAGCAAAGTTTACATGGATAGGGAATATTCTGTTTTTGCATATATATTCTTTTTTGAGTATGGACATCCTGGCTTCCCTAAGGGCCTCTCGTCGTGTTTGGATGGAACAGGATCCATAGGAAGGGTGAGAGCGGAATCCATCTCTGATACTCCCTCCTTACACATACAAACCACATCAGAAATCACCAACCACACAGTGCCATCCTCCGAAAGAAGGCCACTTTACGAAATCTCCAGATGGAAAACCTTAAACCTCAAAATCTCATTTAGCAATCCACTGAGAGTCCTAAATACAAGTCTGAACCAGAGCTCCCTCACCAGCTGTGACCTTGAGGCAACTCCCTTCTGTGTCTGGGTCCCACTTTTCTGACAGATAAAGCAAAAAGGGTGAACTAGACACTCTCAGCTCTAAGGCTATCCCACTCAGAGGACTATGTGGTACAAGTGTATAATCACTGGTGTTCGACTTTTCAGAAACACACCAATGAGAGTCAAGAAGCCACCTCTGGAACGCCATTTCCTTCGTTGGCTGCTGATGGTCTTCACAGCTCTTCACTCCCATACATGTATTAGCCACAGTTTAATTCTTTCTGCAGTAACAACTTCAGAAATAAACTGAGACAATAACAAGTCTCTGGAATCCAAACACCTTTGATGTCTGACTTATAAATTTTTCAGCCTCTGTAATTTTAAGGTTAAATTATATATTAAGTTTCAAAGGCCAAGTACCTCAGAAGAGGGAGTAAAGAGTCCATGTGCTTTCCATGCATGCCTGGAGTCCAAATAAAAAAATCTAGTCTCTAGTCACCAATGGTGCACCCATCGACTATAAAATCTGTCATTTGTGGAACCGTGAAATGTTTAACTTATTTATGAAAACACCAAATATGAAGCTACACTGAATCAAAGTTCTTTGCATTCTTCTAACATTTATGAAAGCTATTTATAGGGGACAATTTTTTTTTGGCATCAGACTTAAAACTGCAGCTAAGTGACATAAAAATATAGATATACTAGGCAATGCAATCAATTTAGGATGTTTGTAAGTTTAATATGCACAAGAAATTGAACATTACATTGGTTACATTTGTTAATGCGAATCTCGTATCTTACAGCACATTTTAAAAAATGCTTGGTGTTACAGCTTATAAAGGTAAAGAGCTCTGAACAGCTTTATGAGGTGGCTATCATCCTTCCCATTCTACAAAATGGGGGAAGAGGTTCATACACACACGTGATAGAACTTCAACCAAGACTCAAGTTTCAATGAACAGTAGAGTCAGATCAGTGGATGAAAGTAGTATGTGGGTGTTTCCAAACCCAGCAGAAAGAAGATGGGTCAGAGACACTGAATGGACTCTTTCCTCTGAAAACTCCCAAGGCTTCATGCCAATGCTGGCACAGAGGGGACTGTGAGACACCGCCACACACAGGGCAGGGCATGGCCCCGGGCTTCAGAGGGAAGCCTGGCTGTGCTTACTTGCTTGCTCTGTGGCCTTGGGCAAATTACCTAACTTCTCAGTACCTTAGCTTCCTCATCTATAAAGTGAGAATAATGGCCTGATTCTTCAGGGCTGTTGTAAGGTAAAGACAGAGCACATAAAATGTCTAACACAGCGCTGGACATACAGAAGGCACTCAGTAAGTGGTAATATAAAATTTCTGATTCCATTCCAAAATATTTATATGCCCCTCATCAACAAAATTCAGGCTTAACCCTGGTATACCCCCTCAGAATTTGCTGTCTAATACTGAACAGGGGTCACAGCGATCAAAGGAAGAAGAATTTGGTACCTGGATTTAACAAAATTTTTACCAAAAACAAATTTCTCTATCAATTATATGCAAGGAAGAAGAAGCACACTGGCACCTCTGATTACATAAAAAAATCCTAAGTTTCTCCATGGCCTAGAAGGAAAAAGAAAAAAAGTACCATAAACAGAAGTTAAAACACAAACAATTCAGTGAGGAAGAAAAATAGCAAAAGAGAAAAATTTTTGGACCACTGGGTTCTCAAGCAGGAGTGATTTTTGGCCCCTGGGACATTTGGTAATGACTGGAGACATTTTTAGTTGCACATTTGGCGGGGCGGGGTGGGGCACTGCTACTTAAATCTAATGGTTAGACACTTGAGATGCTGTTAAACATCCTACAATGCACAAAACAAGCCCATGAAACAAAGAACTGTCCAGCCCAAATGGGAATAACACTGAGGCTGAGAAACCCTACTGCAGACACATGAAAAGACTCAGAGGTAGTGAGTGCCTGGGTGGCTCAATCAGTTAAGTATCCAACTTCAGCTCAGGTCATGATCTCATGGTTCATGGGTTCGAGCCCTGTGTTGGGTTCTGGGCTAACAGCCCAGAGCCTGGAGCCTGCTTCAAATTCATTTTCTCTCTCTCTCTCTCTCTCTCTCTCTCTCACTCTCTCCCTCCCTCCCTCCACCCCTCCACCCCTCCACCCCTCCTCCCCTGCTCATGCTTTGTCTCTCTCTCTCAAAAGTCAATAAACATTTCAAAAATTATTTTAAAAGACTCGGAGTTCAAATTGGTTAATAATGTGTATTGGAAAGAATATGGTCAGACAATGTGCATTGGGAGATGCAAATTAGGGGTTTGTTGTTGTTGTTGTTTTGCAAATTAGGGTTTTAAATCCAAATTTAAATCCTCTGTACTGGGAATGTAAGAGAGTTCAACTTTTACAGCAGATAATTTGGTAAATATCCATTAAACTTAAGCCAGAACATACCCTTTGAGGCAGCAATTTTGTTTTTAAATATTGATAAATTCTTGTATACTCTTGTATATTCACACATGTATACTAAGAATTCGTTCACAACAAGTACTTAATAACATGGTCAAATACTGAGTAACAGGCAAATACTGAATAACACGGTTAGTTTAAATATGTTACAGTACATGCCAGGATAAAATACTATGCAGTCTTTAAAAAAAAAAAAAAAAAAAAAAAACCAAGGTAGATTTGTTTGTGCTGATATTGTCAAGCAAATAAATCAGGCTGACTTTCACTCTTGACTAAGACCCTGTTGTGTCTTCTAAATTTTGTATCATAGCTTACATAATCAAAAAAAAATGCATTAAATTTTTTTTAAGAAGATGCCATGAAAATCAACTGTTTTAAAAATCTGCCTTTAGGTCTTTAATTGTAATTTCAGTATCAGTCAAGAAACAGTCAAGAAAAAGGGCACATTAAAATGTGGCAAAACTGAAGACGGCCTAATAAAGAGACTCTTTTTTAATTTTTTTAATGTTTTATTTATTTTTGAGAGAGAGAGAGAGAGACAGTGTGAGCAGGGGAGGGTCAGAGAGAGAGGGAGTCACAGAATCTGAAGACAGCCTCCAGGCTCTTAGCTAGCTGTCAGCACAGAGCCCTACGCAGGACTCAAACCCACGAACCGTGAGATCATGACCTGAGCCGAAGTCGGACACTTAACCCACTGAACCACACAGGCGCCCCAAAGAGACGTATATCTACCTCTTGACGTAGGTATATACAAACTTGATGGAGTTCTGGGCAAACCAGTGTGAATGGTACGCTGCCCCGGCAGAAGAGAGCTCCTCATGACAGACCTGTGGCCTCGGGTGGAAAAACACCAAGACCCCCAGGGGCGCTACAGGCAGCAGCAGTTGGGAATAAATACCCCAACCTCTCTCTCCTTCTGCCCTCCAATCTCCTACAGAAGGAAGCTCACTGATGCTGCCAGGGACATGGGGGGCAGGGCGAGTTCCAGCAGAAGCATTATTAAACTGCATTCTGACTGCTAAAGAATGCTCACACATCTGGCCTTTTCTTTAAATCCACACACACAAAAATTCAAGGAGCTGTTAATCCAAGTAAATTAAGATAACCAGGGGAACTGGCAAGAGATAAATGAAGCCAAAGAGGCATCTGATGGAAAAAACTACTTCTTCAATTACTATAAAAACTCTGCTCCTTAAGTTTAAAATGAGCTTTTGACTTTATCCCCACTCCCCACCCCCCATAAAATGATTTAAATCCTTTGCAGCTAGATTTTTAATCCCAAACCATACAACTGTTACTGTTTGTAGAAGGGCTCTAGCACATTCTAAGGCAGGAAGGCCTTTTATCAGTTTTCTGAAAAAAAGAAAAAGAAAAAATGAAGGGAAGGGGAATGGGAATGGGAAAAGGAAGGGAGGAAGGGAAAAGGGAGAAGAAAAAAGAAAATGAACCCTCTACAACCTGACTGACCCCACCTGCATAAGCTGTGTGTCCTTCAGGCCACCATGGAGTCATTCTGTTTCTGGCCAAACTCTTCTGAGCACTTTGATTAAAAAAAAAAAAAAAAAACTAATCAAGGGGAAAAAACCCAGTCATTTATAAGCTTGTCGAATATTTCAGGTGTCTCATTTTCTATTTAAACCTGTCAAGGCCAATGACATATCCCCACACAACAGACACTAGACTTATAGAAAATCATTCCTTTGATTTAAAGTGGAAAGCACAGCCAGAAAACTACAAAAGGGAACATGCTGTACATAATGGGAAATTACAGTAAATATTTCCAGAATAAAACATACTAAAGAAAGCCCAATCCCATTTATATTCTATCATTTTTTTTTTCCTAACACAGACTTTATATTAGACCAGATAATAGCATTTCAGGGCTACAAGGGATTTTCAACATCTACTTCCTAAACTCTTCCTTCCTTCCACACATGAAAAAATTAAGACTTAACAATGAGTCTTGTTCAAGTGGCAAGACCAGGATGAGAACGTGTGCTTCCCAAAAGACCAGCAATCAGTACTGACTATTGATTATGCTGTAATTAAGTACTTAGCCGAGTGGAAATCTCAGTTTTTAAAAAACCATTTTCAATGAACCAATTCAAAACTGGGCAAAGGACTTGAGTAGGTATTTCCCAAAGAGGATATACAAATGAGTGATAAGGCCCTGAAGAGAGACTCAACTCGGCTAGTAATTAGGAAAATGCAAATCGAAACCACCAATACAAAGCTACCATTTCTTACCTATCGGGACGGCTATCACAAAAAGAGGTAGGGTAGAGTAATAAGTACTGGCCAGGATGTTGTTAAAATCAAGACCTAGCATGCCCCTGGTGGGAATGAAAAATGGTGCAACCACTGTAGAAAACAGTCTGACAATTTCTCCTAGAGTAAACGGAATTCCCATATGATCCAGTAATTCCACTTTTATGTAGGTTTCCCCAAAGAAATGAAAGCAGGGCCCCCAACAAATATTTGTGCACTTATATTTACAGTGGCATGAGGCACAGCAGATAGAAACCTAAGCGTCGATGCATCAACAGATGAATGAATAAACAAAAGATGGTATACACATACAATGGAATACTATTCAGGCTTAAAAAGGAAGGAAATTCTGACGCATGCTACAGCAGGGATGAACCTCGAAAACATCAGGCTAGTGAAATAAGCCAGACAGAAAATGACAAATCCTGTATGATTCCACTTATATGAAATACCACAAAAGGGCAAAATCATGAGAGACAGAAAGTGGAACGAAGTTTTCCAGGGGCTGGGTGAGGGGACAGAGGAATGGGAAATTATCGTTTAATGGGCATACAGTTTATTTGAAATAATGACAAGTTCTGGAGATGGTTAGCGGTCACGGCTGCATATCACTGTGAATATACTCAATGCCACTAAAGCATATAGCTAAAAATGGTTAACATGGCCAATTTTGTGTTATGTATTTTTTACCACAACTAAAAAGAGAAAAAAGACGTAATGGGGAGGGGGGAATCAGTCATGTGAATTATAGGCTGAGGGGCTCATGAAAAGAAGTAATAAAATATTGCTATACTGGTGGAATTAAGAACAGACATTTCATTCAAGTTAAAAAAAAAAAAAAAAAAAAGCACAAAACAAGTGAAAATTCCAAGCTTCCTGGGCAAGATGACCAAAACATAAGGGAAAGCTGTCTAAGAGGTTATATGCAGGTGAGGGAGAGGTCTCACTTGCTCTCTGGGGCTGTTTCTCAGGCCAAAAGTAAATGCCTTCAAAACATGATATACCTCATTGTCCAGCTGACCTGGAGTGTTTTGGCCACAAAGAAGCTTTTCTTTTTTCAACAAGTTAAATATGTCAGACACTCAGTGCTTGGATGGTTTCTTCTTTTAAACTTGGCAAAATGACCCTTCAAAAGGCATGTGTAAAGACATTTGGGTTAGAAATAACAAACCTGTAACCCTCCCAAGGTGCTATGTTTATTTGAACATGTGATGATGCTATTGTTCAAATAAACACACTCTGCTTTCTCTCCCTTTCCAACAGCCATAGCACAGACACTTAGCAAATGAATGTCCACAGTAGCAATGCTTAGTGTTGAAAAGTGGTTTCTATTATACAGTCACTTCTGAGATGTGCAAAAAAAATGCCTCCCGTGCTAAGCATTTTCCCATTTGTTATTTCTTCAGTTTGCAAAGAATCCCCATAAAAGCCAATCAAGCCCACGTGAGTCATCCAGAGACCCCTCAAATCATCTTAATCCTCTGGAATCCGACACGATCATCAGGCATAAATTACCAAATGCAGATGTGGCCTCTGGGAGACTGGGTCCCACCTATTAGTTAACACATGTACAAGGAGGGCTGAAAGAACTAGCGGTCAGTTCGAGCCCTGCTGTGACAAAACACTGAAGATTTTACCTAGAGAACTCCAGCGGGTTCTCTGGAGACCTGGACAAAATATCAGAGAGGGTCTGAGATACTGTCCGACAGGGAAAACAGCAACGCCTAGAGCAGCATTGCTCAACTTGGGCACTACTGATATTTTGGATCAAATAATTCTTTGTTGTAGGGGCGGTCCTGTGCCCCATAGGATGTTTAGTAGCCTACTACATGCCAGGAGTCCCCCCACCCGCCAGCATGGACAACTAATAAGTGTCCGACACTGCCAAATGTCTCTTGGAAGGGGAGAAGTGGGGGACAAAACTTCCTCTTGTAGAGAACCATTATACAAACTCAGCTTTCCCCTTACCATCTGCATAATGGATGTGAACTAGAGACTGCACAGTACCACAGGAATGCAGCATGTACCACCTGGGATATGCTTGCTACATGCATATGAAGGAAAAAGATGCTCAGTGTTAATCACAAGTAGAACTTAACTAGAATCAGGATGGATCTGTGCAAATATATCTCCCAGTTCACTCCATCTAGAAAAGCAACTCAGATTTATGTTGCTATTACTAGTAGGCAAAAAGTATAGTCCCTGCATATACTTGTGCAGACTATGGAATGGAACTTTCATTAAGTGACTCGAACTACAGTCCAAAGCTGACAAAGGTCAGTAATAGTCATCTTAATGCCTGGGGTGCTGGCTGACCTGCAGAAACCAGCTTCTGCCATGGACGGAGACGGTGAAGATTCAGGGCGCCTTGGTGGCTCAGTCGGTTAAGCGCCCAACTTCAGTTCAGGTCATGATCTCATGGTTTGTGAGTTGGAGCCCCGTATCAGGCTCTGTGCAGACAGCTCAGAGCCTAGAGCCTGCTTCAGATTCTGTTTCTCCCTCTCTTTGTTCTCCCCTGCCCAGGCTCTGTCTCTCTTTCAAATGACAGATAGATAGAAAATTAGAGAGAGAGAGAGAGGGAGGGAGGGGGCGGAGGGGAGGGGAGGGGAGGGGAGGGGAGGAGAAGAAAGAGAAGAGAAGAGAAGAGAAGAGAAGAGAAGAGAAGAGAAGAGAAGAGAAGAGAAGGTAAAGAACCTTTGGAGAGGTTGTCACATATCCCTTGAAATTCAGGGGACATGGTCAACAACGAGATTTTTTGACTGTCCCCTAGAAAATTCTGAAAGCAGGCAGCACGGTAGAGCAGGCTGAAGTGATTCAGGGGACATGGTCAACAACGAGATTTTTTGACTGTCCCCTAGAAAATTCTGAAAGCAGGCAGCACGGTAGAGCAGGCTGAAGTGATAAGGTAAAGGGCCTACACACCAGCATTTGATGCCTTTGCAACCCTGCCCAAGAGGCTGTTGGCAGGTGAGGAAACCTCAGCTTTATTTTTTTTTTATTTTTTATTTATTTCTGAGAGAGAGAAAGAGAGAGGCAGCGTGAGCAGGGGAGAGTCAGAGGGAGAAAGAGACACAGAATCTGAAACAGGCTCCAGGCTCTGAGCTAGCCATCAGCACAGAGCCCAACGCGGAGCTTGAACCCATGAACCATGAGATCATGACCTGAGCCGAAGTCAGACGCTTTACCAACTGAGCCACCCAGGCGTCCCAGGAAACCCCAGCTTTAAAGAAGAAAGGAACTGAGGTAGGAAAGTTACAAAGGGCTAACCTATTTCGATTATATGGCATTTATAAATCATTTCCTAATACTGTGTCAGACTTATACAAGAATTCAACAAGTATCCTTAATTAATGATAATGTATCTTTTTGAAACCAGCAGGATCCCATCCCCAAGAGCTGGCCAGGAATGCAGAATCTCAGGCCCACCCCAGACCTACTGAATCAGAACCTACATGATGTCAAGATTCACGGTGATTCCTGAGCATGGAAGGGTGATGATCCCTGGCTTAGACTCCAGGTTCTCTATCACATCTCTATCTAACAATCCCCAACATCGTTTGTTTTCAAAATACATAAACCCAAAACACACCCAGGCATTATGATCCAGGAAGCCAGGGTATGATCTTTTAAGTAATCCATGGGACATTCTGATGTAGAACCAGGACTGAGAGCCATGATTCAGGGTTCAGAAAAGGCAGGCATTTGAAGTTGGGTTTCAGCCAAAGCTCCTAACTACAATCCTTCTCCCCTAATCCCCTAAACATTTTTATACAGGTGAATCCACTTCTCCTTCTAGAAGCTTCATTAAGCCACTGCCAACCTCTAAGAAAACATACAATTAGCTACAATTTTGTCTCAGAACGGATGAGGAATCCCATTCAAAATGATCCAACAGGACAAAAATGGCCACCCAACGGAGATATGCAAAGCAAGACAGGTTGAAAAGATACTGAAGGCCTCCAGCTTGAACCCTATCCACAGCTGCCTGGGATGTGTCAGTTTGACTCAGCACCGACTTGTCATGAGGGCTTGTTATTTGTGAACGAAGATGAAAGGAACCATTCACCAGCCACCAGCAAATTGTTAGGTTTTCTTGTCTAGATTTTGTCTTGAGGGAAGAGAGAACAGGACCTGATTTAAATCAGACCCCGACTTAGCCACTGTTGCTGCATTCCCAAATATTCAAACAGCCACCACTGGAGCAGATCAAATTTCAAATAACCAGCTAAAATAGAGCCCAAGCTCTTGAATCCCACCCTGATTTCTAGGATAGACTATTAGGCAAATTGGACACTATTAGTCCCTCATGTAGTATGTTCCTAAGGGTTAATTTCCTTAAACGAGATCCCTCAGAATTCTGAAGTTTTCAAGTAACTGCCAGGTAAAAAGGAGAAACACTTCTGGCAGAAAATGGCCCATAATATGATGAAGTTTGACAGAAGGGAAATGATAATTACTGTATGAACGGTCACAAGTCTTTTACCAAATAAGGTTATGATTTCTGCAGTGAATGTGTTTCAAGAAGAAGATATTTTCAGCCTGAAGAGTTAGCTTCCTTTTCAAAACTGGTATAATACAGAGTAAATTCTGTTTGATACTAATTCATCTATTTACCAAATACACAACTTTGGCATGGATGTTATTTTTTTTTTCTTTTCCATACAACGTCATGGTTTTCTGGGCACATTACTGAACTCTCAGATGTTTCTAATTACCCTCTGTGTACACCCAATAAAACAGCTGGCTCAAAAGGTTATTAATACCACAAGAAGATCCAGAGGGCACATAAATCACCCTTTCTTCAGAAAGGGACAATGCAGTGGCAAAAAGTGACACATTCTAATCTTGCTAAATAAGGCGAGCTAAAAACGTTCAAGGGCGCTTCCTACTTCGCCAGGAAAAGGATAGTGGTCTGCCTTCCTTGCTGTAAAAAAAAAAAAAAAAAAACTTAAAGTCAAGTTTCCCTTTTACCTCTTCTAAGGAAAATTTGATGAAAATCAGGTTGAGTTTTTGCATTAGGAAAGCTTAGAAACTCTTCATAATCCAGAACAAGTTTTTATTGAGTCTGATGGGCATGTGAAGCTTGGTCTCAGAGTGAAGAAATCTCTTATTACTGCTGAAAGTTTTTCTTTTTCCCACCAAATCTTATAAAAGCCAACTCCGAAGCCATGCCAGGTTTTTGGTAATTATTGCGTGAGTCTAAATTCAAGATAATGGTGTCAAGCAGGAAGCCATTCCGTAAACCCATACTCTTTGACTAAATAGAAAGTCAAGTTTTAATAAATGTATCAATGACAGTATTACATTAAATTGGCAAAGGAAAGACATCTGGCTCTTCTCATTTTATTTGTGATATATCTGTGGAGAATAAATCTCAAACTTCCTAACTAACTTTATCCTTCCCCATTTGGTAGTTATTTTATTTTCCTGGACTGTGTTACATGAAGATGACTGTGCAGCTGCCCTCAAAAACATTTTCATGTCATCTGTGATGTTAGTTCCAGGAGGTTTTTCCAACAATACACAAATGCATTATTCCTCCTCCACTTGGGGAAAACACACACACACACACACACACACACACACACACACACACACACCTTGCTACTAAAAGCTGATATAAATGATTGACTCTTAGACAACAGATGCAAAATTGAGCCCAACTTGTATGCCAATAAATACTGCAGGTATAGACTATATCTCATAAATGTGATTTCAGTATTTATGGCCAACTTCCTTAAATTTAGTATAACCTATGAGCCTGGAGGTAAATTACACAATGACAGCAAAGTGAGCAGCACAAAGCTGCATCAAGCGTTATAATCATACATCACTGGAGATGCCCCCCATCTATGCAAGATGATTACTTTTCCTCCTGATCGCAGATTTCAGTTCCAAGATGTGCTACACTATTCAAATGCTTTTGCTCTTGCAAGCAGGCTTGGCAACAGACAAGAGCTTCCTGGGTATGCAAGTGAACCCCTCAAGGAAGAGCAGGATCCAAGACAGAGCGAACATGGTGTTACCACATTGTCTCCACCATATGACAATGATACCCAACATTATTTTGTACCTAGTCTAAAGTGCCCAGAGCTAGCCTAAATGTGAGCAAGTGCAGAGCCTTCTGTGCAGTAGGAGCAGAGGACCAGAGTGAAAGAGTAATAGAAACATCCTTCTATGTCTTTCTAGAAGCTATTGTGCCATCAGGATCAGTACATGAAGGAACCACGGTTCTGTGGTATGAAGGGAACAACCACAGCTGTAAGCACACACTGCCCCCATCACAGGATACACAGGGTGTGAATTAAGAGAACGATATGCTGGGGCACCTGGGTGGCTCAGTCAGTTTAGCATCCAGCTCTGGACTCTGGCTCAGCTCATGACCTCAAGGTTATGAGATCAAGCCCCACATCGAGCTCTGTGCTGACAGTGCGAAGCCTGCTTGGGATTCTCTCTCTCTGTCCCTCCCTTTCTCTCCCTTTCTCTCTCTCTCCCCCCCTAAACAAACTTTTTTTTAAAAAGACAGAGAAGGATGTGTTAATTTGGGGAAAGGAAAGGTCTTTTTGAAATCAATCCAAAGAAACCCTATGTACCCTCAGCTGGGCCCTTTCTCATAAGCCTGAAAAGCACTGTAAGAAGGTCAGCTCATTATTGGATTCATTTGACTAGTGTGGCATCAGACAAGTTACATCACCAGCCCAGGGGTGCAGAGCCATCAATAGTATACCTGAGCTAGACCACCAGTGTCAAGTGACAAGGTAATCACTAGAAGCAGAAAAGAGGAAAAGCAGCACAGGCAGAAACCTTTGCACAGAACTTGAAGTTGGTCCTTAAGAGACTGTGGGTGTTTGGACAGATGCAAGAGTGGGGAGTGGGAATTCCATGGAGGAGGAGCAGCTAATGGGATAGGAATCTGGGGTGACCAGGTGGCTCCGTCAGTTGGGGATCCAACTCGTGATTTTGGCTCAGGTCATGATCTCACGGTTCCTGAGTTCGAGCCCCATACCAGGCTCTGTGCTGACAGTGCAGAACCTGCTTGGGACTCTCTCTTCCTGTCTCTCTGCCCCTCCTCTGCACTCTGGCTCACTCGCGCTCTAAGAATAAAAAGATATATTTTCATAAAATAAAAGTTTGCCGTGAGTAGGAAGTACACCACAGTCAGTGTTAAAAAGTGTCATTTTCATGCATCTTGTAGTCACTGCAATATGTTCTATTCCATGTCCCCCAAACTGCTCCAACAGTTATTTTACTCTTGAAGTATCGGTCCCCTGAGGATTCGCGATGAAGCTGTATCGGGTAAAATCTGTGTGCCACCATCACACGGGCACCTGTACAATTTGCTCTGCCAACCATGCATTAAGCATTTCTAAAGTAAGGCACCAGGGAGACCAACAAAAAGCAGACAGGTCCCTGCCCCCAAGCAGTGGAGAGTGCAGTGAGACAGACAGGTCTAACAAAATTAGGGAAATGAGGCTCTGCGGCATGAGCAGCATGCGGCTGACTCCTGACAAAGTAGGGGGTGACTGCTCGGGCACACTGGCTGGGGAAGCGCACCTGCCAGGCAGACAGGTGTGTGGACAGAGGCACAGCAGCACAGAAGGCTTCGTGCATCCGGGGACCTGTGGAAACCTGGAGCCTTGGATGGGCTGAAGCAGAGAACAAGGCCGAGTTAAGGCCAGGGAGCCAAGCAGCGGCTTGTCCTGCAAGACCGAGCATGCTAAGCTAAGCAGTCTGGTTTTCCAAAGATCACCCCCATGTGCTCACGCTGAGTAACGAGGAATGAACACGTGCTTTGAGACACTGTGTTACAGACTCAAAAGAACTCTGAAAGATCATTTATTCTAGGCTAGCCAGGACAACCCTGCTAAGGAGTCCCAGCCACCCCTGTGACATACGCCAGGCAGGGCTTACCAGGAACAATCGATCACACATGCCTTTCTCTTAGAGCTAGCAAACTGCTGGACCCTTTTACCTATAGTTGTTTCTTTTCCTTTCCTTTGTTTTTTGACTGTCCTGACTGCAGACATACTTTTTTTTTAATGTTTATTTATGGAGGGGGGTACACAGGAGGAGCAGAGAAAGAGGGGGACAGAGGATCCAAAGCAGGCTCTGTGCTGACAGCAGAAAGCATGATGCAGGGCTCAAACCCCTGAAATGTGCAATCACGACCCGAGCTGAAATCGGAGGCTTAACCAACTGAGCCACCCAGGTGCTTCTACATATGTACTTTCTTATACAACTACTCTATGCCCCTCACCTTCTCAGCTTCAAAGATCTTCCTCCTCAACCAACAGGACCTCACTGCTTCCTGATTTTGGCTCTCAGCATCAACAACTTAGTGCCTCTCCTTGGTCCAACTAACCCTTTGGAATCACCTTTCCCTGCAGCCCTCCTCTACACGGGACCCTCTCCCTAAACACAAACACACACACACATACACCCTCACCATCAGTTTTATTTCTGTTAATATCAAGCTCCATATGAAAATCACGTGATCAGTCTTACATAAAATATTGGAGAAAGAGCCGATGCTGCTTCCTTGGTAAATGTTTTCTGTATCAAAGACCCTGTACTTTTTTTTTTTTTTTAATGTTTTTTATTTATTTCTAGGAGAGAGAGAGAGACCGCGTGAGCAGGGGAGGGTCAGAGAGAGAGGGAGTCACAGACTGAAACAGGCTCCAGGCTCTGAGCTGGCAGTCAGCACAGAGCCCGACGCGGGGCTCGAACCCACGAACCACGAGATCATGACCTAAGTGAAAGTCGGACGCTTAACTGACTAAGCCACCCAGGCACCCCATAGACCCTGTACTTTTTATTATAAATAACAAGATTCCTTCTGCAATAATTCCAGGACCATGTTTTCACCCAGAGACTTGCTTGCTCTCATCCTCTGTAAATGAGGCTCTTTATCTAAAGATGTTATTAACAGGATTCCCTGATACAATGTGGATGTGCATATACTTATATTTACTTACACACACACACACACACACACACACACACACACACACCCCTTTATATACAGATCAATAAAACCTAACCCAAGAACACATATAGGACAAATTTGCCTGAATACTCCTAACACCAGCCTGCTAGAGATGCGCCACAGTTTAAATAAAATAATAAACACAGTGATAGAGTTAGATTATAAAGTTTGTGGTTTTCCTCCCTGAGCTCACAACTCA
Organism: Crocuta crocuta; assembly: GCF_008692635.1. NCBI lineage: Eukaryota > Metazoa > Chordata > Mammalia > Carnivora > Hyaenidae > Crocuta > Crocuta crocuta. The sequence goes on along the minus strand of NW_027531626.1, from coordinate 1,303,099 downwards.
CTCTGGTCAGGTCTCTACTCAAACATTCTCTCACCAGAGAGCCCTTCCAGACTGGTCTAAAATAGCCATCCATACCTTCCACACACACCCATTTCTATCTCCCCTCCCAAGTTGCTATTTCTTCATAGCATTTATCATTACCTAGCTTTAAGTCAAATTTTTCTTACGTATCATACATTTTGGTAGTACACATTTGACAGGAGTGTATACTCACACTGTAGCTTAGTTTTGTTTTTGTTTAATTGTGGTCAAATACATGTAACGTAAGAGTTACTGTCTTATCCATTTCTAACTGTACAGGTCTACAGTGTTAGATACATTCATACTGTTGAGTATTCAATCTCCAGAACTTTTCACCTTGCAAAACTAAAACCCTATACCCATTCAACAGCAGTTCCCTATTACCCTCTTACCCACAATCCTGATAACCACCATTCTCTCTCCTTCTATGAAACTGACTACCTAGGTAATTCATACATGTAGAATCACACACCCTATGTTACTCTGTGACTGGCTCATAAGGCTTACCCATATTATTTAGCCACATTGTATTTTTTTAATGTTGCAGGGACACTTTACCTGTTTTGCTAACTGCTGTATTCTTGATGCCTGTATCAATCCTTGGCACACAGTAAGTGCTCAATAAATATGTTAAATAAATTAATGTTTCTAACGCCACTTCCACAGCTCAAATAAAATGAACAACAAACTGCTTTAGATGATGGCATTCATTCACTATTGGAAAATATTTTGAAACGATTAAATATATTTGGAGTAGTTGCTTTGATAAATTCTTAAGCATTCTAAATTGCCCAAATGAAAGCAACTACTTTCTTTCAATATTATATTAGATCATGTTTAAAAACATAAATCTGTACAATGCATCAAGGGAAAAATATATCCACAACTTAATCGAAGAATGATATGTTGGCATTTCACTGGTTTTATGCTGGATAAACATCAAGGGATCCAAACAATGACAACTGGCAGAGGACGAAAGACTCCAAACTAAGTTGCCAGAAAAAAATCTAAATGCTTCCCACTCCCTGAGCAGTTTCTCCTTTACGGGCTGCCTCGGTGAGAGGGAACTGTCTTCCCTCATTACGAAGAGACTCTACATAATGAGCGTAACAAAATGAACTGCTTCCATTCCTCAGACACACCAGTACTAAGTTGGTTTTGTGAGATATATGGGGAAAATTCCCGATGCAGAGCAGCAAACCAAACTCAACAGTTAAAAATGGCTAGAGGCTGTCATCTATTACGAGCTGATCAAAACCTTATTTTAGATTAATAAAATGCTAGTTTCCTGCCTTAAAAAAAAAAAAAAAACAGAGAAAACTTCCCTTTTTTTCAAAATGAGAAATACCTATGTCCCCTTTTCAGAGAACTTTAGTAAGTTCTGGAAAAGTCCAAATTCCTATGCTTGGAATTCAACGTGCTCTACAGCCATACGCCAACCTACTTTCCCAGACTTGTCACATATTATCATTAAATCTTTCATGCTTTCCACATTTAAGTGAAACTACTCCCAATTCTCAGAAACTACCTATGCACGTTCTTGTCTCCACGCCTAATTCCAACAGGTAAAGTCTTCCTTCCCACATCAACCTCACCTCCCTTCCCTCTACTTCCCACCTATCTATATTTTGGAACTTATCCAACATTTGAAGTTCCACTGCCCCCATCAGTCTACAATCAGGCAACATGCATTTAGCCAGCTCCCACTATGAGCCAGCAGGGTTAGCGCTGGCATAGCATGATGACAGGAGAGTCACATGCCACTCGTTTTCCCCCTCAGCTACACATGGTATCTCCTTCTCGGGGGCTCCCGCAAAGCACTTTCTACTTTGATTGAGATTTATTTATACACGCTCCTTGTCCCAAAGCACAAGCTCTCAGGGATTTGTCTTGGAAAATCTAGCAGTGTTTTATACATACTCACCTGGCAACATGGTGAGCAGGAGATATGTGGACTCTGAGAAGGGAAGCCTGACTGAGAGTCACCTTTAATCAAACCCACCAGGGACATGGTACTCATATCCACAAAATATGAATACTGTAATTTACCTCTCTCAGAGGAATTAAGCATCAAATGAAGTAACATATGGGAACATACTTTTCAAATTATCAAATAATTTTTGTAATTATTCAGCTGATGCTGATGGAAACTGAGTCCCCTGTAACTCTTCAGAGAAAGCAGCATCATATAAACCAAATGTGTTATTTTAACAGTCATGATTGCTTTTGAGTGGCTCTACAAATAAGCTATGTCACCAGATAGTATTATTTTATTTCAAACATTCTAGCTGTGACAACATGAATTCCTGTGTTCTTCTTATTAGGGGAACTTATGACTCTATAAACAACTTTAAAAATACCAGAAGGTCGTCTTCATTATATCCCTATGAACGGAAAGAACCCATTAAAACAACAAAGGTTAACCTGCTGGCCCACCCAAATAGGAATATGTTTCCATTTTTTAAAAAGGCAAAGGCAGGGAGAGCCAAGAGGCAAGGCTCAGAATGTCACAGAAAAGTTATTTTAATTAGAAACCGGCTTTAAAGAAAATGCCACTTATGTAAATGCTCTGTTATATCATACCAATATCATGTTCATAAAAATGAGTTTATTCTAGAATCTCAGAGTCCTTGCCTCAGATATCATCCTCATTCAGGCCTCACAGTTAAGTGGAAGTTATACTTAGGATTCCTCTAACTGAATACTCAAGAACAGAGACTACATGCTCAATAGTCATGAAAAATACACCTGCCTCTCACATCTGAGCAGCGCAGACTCACCATCACGAGAGACCAGAAATACTAGCGCAGAAGCAGCACAAAACAGCAAGAAACCAACATCAACCACGTCTGCTAAAGAACCATCCTCTGTATATCTTTTTAATTTTTTTTTAATATTTATTTATTTTTGAGAGAGAGAGAGACACAGTGCGAGGAGGGGAGGGGCAGAGAAAGAGAGAGACTCAGAGGGTGAAGCAGGCTCGAGGCTCTAAGCTGTCAGCATAGAGCCTGACGCAGGGCTCACACCTACAGACCACAAGATCATGACTGCTGAAGGCAGACACTCAACTGAGCCACCCAGGCGCCCCTCTATATATCTATTATTACCTCTTATGTGGTCAGTGATCTGCACAAGAGGACCTAAAGCCAGAATATGTCCAGTGGCCATGGTGAAGCCAGAACTCCAATCCAGGGCTACTGGTCCCTCTGGCACCTATTCTGTTCAACCACCCGCCCTTCCCATGAAACCCACTCCATGAGGCTCTTCACCTTGTCCCCCTACACATTGTGGTCAGACCCCAGGCAATCAAGTACACAGATATCCTAAGGACATCTAAGTTCCAGTCCTAGCTAACAGACTTGCCGTGGAACGAAGTCAAGCTCACTTTACACCACTGCCTAAGTTTCTCTATCAAGAAAATGTGAATAATAGTATGTGTTCCACTTCCTTCAAAAAAAAAAAAAAAAACCTATATATCACTATGGAAACGCTCAAAATCATTTCTGCTGCTCTGATTATCAAAATGGACTGTCTAATTAAGCTCCCTTGACCATGAAATCCATACGGTTTCCTCAGGAGTATTTTGACTTCTTGGAGCAGGGGTCAGCAAACTATGCCACTGAAGTCAAATTTGGCACGCCAAAGGGTTTTGTAACATGGCCACACCCATTCTCGTACATACTGCCTACACTGCCTTCATGGCCACGGCAGAGCTGAGTGGTTGCACACCATGCAGTTTGTGTCACAGAGTCTCAAGTATTTACTATCTGGCCCTTTACAGAACAAGTTTGTGAGTCCCCACACTTTACATCCCCGAGGCCAAAGAGAGCAGCGAACAAGTTATAGTGAATTGTGAATTTTCCCCAAGCTGTTCAATTTTCCATATACAGGTCTTACTTGCAAAAAATTTAACCTGTCATAAGCAAATCTAAATAGAGAGAAAGCCACTCAGAAAGCCTTTTTATAAGTAACAAAGCTAGGTTAAACCAGCTAAGTCCACAAAGACACATATGTCTAAAATAAAGAACTTCTGAAATTTTCTCTATTTCTGAAAAATCATAATCTGTAAGTTCTACAAAATTACCATTCTTCAATTTAAAAAACTGAAAATTGGTCCCTCAGATTATCCAATCTTTGAATTAAAATAAAGAGAAAGGGAAAATAGCTCAGGACAGAAATTAATTATTTCCCAGGATTTCCAATGTGAAACTTTATTACCATGCCTTCTCTGTGTCTCTGTCTCTCTCTCTCTCTGTCTCTCTCTCTCTCTCTCTCTCTCTCTCTCATATAGTATTCTGCCAATCCTTTTGTGGCAGAGTTGAGTTCTGGCTTTGAAATTTTTTATTGTGTAAAGAAGTTTGCTCCGTTTTATATTTTGAATAGGCTACCTGTATCCTGTTCCTAAACAGCTGCTTAAATGCCAGACAGGAAAGTGTGCAGCATGTTTTAACAAGTAGACTTCCTCTGTTTCTCAAAGCCTTCAAATATTTAGTTTCAAAATGAATACACGGTAAGCCAAGAAATTACCACCCATCCGATTACTTTGTCATTCTTACTGTAAAGATTTATGAAAAACGTGAGGAGGAGGAGGAAGAAGAGGAGCAGTGATTCTTGCTGAGGATGGAGCTAGGAAAGCAATGAGAGCAAGGCAGGCAATCAAGAAAAGTAAAAGTGGGAAAAAGCCATTAAGCGCATAATAACCTACTGGGAACTGCCTTTTCTCTTCCCCTCATTGTCTACAATCCTCCGGAAAATAATATTACTTGTTGCTCATAAAAAGTCCTAAGAGTTTAAAGGCAGGCTTAATTTCAGGGGTCACTAAACATAACCCATTTATTTTCCGGAGAAGACGAAACTGAGGTCCAGAAACATTAACTGTCACACCCTGCGAACTGGATAGTTAGTGGCAGGATCCGGACCAGAATCTAGTTTCCCGATCATCAGTTCAACACGCTTCCCATTAGACTCGGCGCTCTGCCCTGCTAAGCGTAACGTGCCACTTGGCAGCTACCAGCTAAATTCTTCTTTAAAATATGCCCAAACACCCCTATCATAGCCAGGAAACTCACAATACCCTTTTAAATAATATCTACGGGCACACAATTTTTCCATGTACAGATTCTCAGGAATACTGCTTTGACCTCGTAAGGATTAGGAGTCACAACAAAGCTGAGAATAATCAAAAGAGCTAATAAGAACTTCAGGCTGCCCCCCTGTATTTTGTCTTGATGATAATCAGTTTGAAAGAGACACCCTCTCTCCTACCCCCCCAGACACACACGCTCAAGACTAAACAGCAATATTCCATAAAAAGACCAGATCTAGCCAGTGTTATTATCTGTCTGACATTTGGGTTATTCTTGTGAGTAACTCATAAAGTAATGTGGGTGTCTGTGATTATTTGAGTACACATGGCAAACCATAATTGGTCAAAAAATAATAAAAGACATTTTTCCGTGACAAAAATACTGTATTCATGACAACATGGCAGTGTGACAGCATTGAGCGGACCGCAATACTTTTGCCCTTTACGAGAAAGTAAAAATAACAAAAAAAAAATCTTTTTAAGTAAAAAGCTTCCTTTTCAGGGACCACCCTCGTTCATATTTAAATTAGTTAAGAAAGATTAAAAGGTTTTGAGTGCTGACAGCAAGCCACTAGCGTTTCTTCTCCTACATCTACGTCATAGATCAATTTATAATTCAGCCCGCTGAATTGTGGCAGAATGTGAGCAGAAATGTGGCAAAGGATGCAAGTCTGTATCCCTTTCTACGACCAAAATGCAGTTTTTGACAATTCTTACAATTTTTTTTGCAACATGACTATTCATAAAGTGAAAATTTTAACTTAAGTAACACTATCCAAATTTTGTAACAGGAGTCAGATCTAGCGCAAACTCTTATTACTGAGCACATTAAATGTGAGGCTGATCAATGCGAGCTGTGCAGTAGGGTCTCAGTGTAAAAGCTATTCCCTTCTGTCCTATGGATGCCTCCCCATCGCCACAGGCTGCATCCATGATAAGCAGTCCGGGGCAATATTGTAGTTGCCATCGCTCTGAGAAGCCAAAGACGCAGGGTAAAAATTATCCTGAAAGGGATTTCAAAGAGCTCATGAAAGCAGCATATTCGTGTTCATAGACAGAAACCCATTCAAGCAGAGAGCAGGGTGAGTGGAGGAGGATGTCTACATGCTGCGATCTCAGAAAACTCTATTCAGGAAGGACAGTGAGGGACCGTGGAGGAACTCACCCACTCGGAAGTTCGTGGCCGTCAGGGTGTCGGCAGCGTGACCATTCTCACTAATGAGAGTGGTGGTGTTCCCCTTCTCACAGCTGTTCTGACAGCTGCCCTTGGTGCAGGTCACTTTACAGATGCTCGGAGTAAAGACCACCTTGATGCGGCCAGTGTGGTTACTCACTAGGAGCGGAGGCAAGGAGAAAAAGAACAACAAACACATCAGCTTAGTATCCATGAACGTGCCTTGGAAGGTTTTAAAGAAAAAAAAAAAAAGGAAAAAAGCAAGGAGAGGAGAGGGGGAACGAGAGAGCCCACAACCCGACAGGTTTAAGGAAAGAGGGAAGTCTTCAGTGCTCGCTGCTCTGTATCCAGTGGTGTCTCTGAAACAGGAGTAGGAAGCTTAGCAAACAGAACTCTGGGATGCACTCCAAAACCACATTTGAAGTCGAGTCACTGGAGTGGGATTACTAACCACAATGCTGCACTTTATTCACGGGCAGACAAAGAGCAATACGGAGGGCACGACATGAAAGAGTCAACCCTGACAGGCAGATGTAATGCAAAGAGGTTGGCCATGCACCTCACGGTGAATAAACTCTTGTGTCCTCAACTTGCATACTTTCCCTGTTTCTCCACTTATTAAGTCACTATTTGCAGTCCGACCCCTGGAAATGTTTTAGGCATGCGGCATGTCTGAAAACATCTGTCTCAAATCTCCTGGCACTCTCAGCTGAAGTGATCAAATCCTGTGACGCAGCTGTGGGAGCCCGTTGCTTTTTCACAACTCTGGGGCATTATTTCTCCATGTTAATTTATGCAACCTGTATTTGTGTCTTACTGTCAACAGGGACCATCTAAGAAAAAGGGAGGCCAGGTCATGAGGCTAAAGGGTTGACTCTGTTAAAATACCATCCTGGAGCCCTCACTGCGGCTGTTCACAGGCCACTACAGCAGGTATTTCCTGCACTCACGTGGCCCTCTCCCTAAAACCAAATGTTATAACCTGAGTGCACAGCAGAGGCAGCAAAGTATTACAAAATGGGCACTAATCTGAAAGTCAGATGCTGGGTTATAATGCTGGCTCCACCACAGTGTGACTTTGGACATGTCTTTTCACCTTGTCCACAAAACATGAGAGATCTATAGCTCATGTTTTCTAGATAGTTCTAAGCTTCAGTGTCTGTATTGGGAGGTCAGCAAACTGTGCCCCAGGGATCAAATTTGGCCCATGGTCTGCTTTTGAAAATAAAGTTTTATTGGAACACAGCCACACTGATTCATTTACATATTATCTATGGCTGCTTCTGTGCTACAACAGCAGAGCTACAAAGAGCATGGATGACCTCACCCAGAACTGCCATTCATGGCCAAGTCCCAATCTAGACTCTAGGGCAAAGTGCAATACAGAAACTAATCTCACCTCTACAGCTCTGATACACCTCCATCTAGGTCCCTTCCTCTTTCCAGGAGCCTAGGCAGGAAGCAAAGATGGTAGCTGCATCTGGAGACAGATGGTTCATCTCTGAAACTAAGGATGATAGAAAGCAGTGCCCTACCTATGGCCTCTGTGCTATTTCAGTGGCCAAACGAGAGACTGGTTCTGGGCCAGCCTTTCTACTGCCATCCCCTGCCTACCAGAGGCAATTCTGCCTTGGTTTGACCAGGATTACATTTGTAGGAAATGATCCAAGAGGCCTCCATAGGCCCTCAACAAAATAAATCATGGTCAAACCTGAGCTTGGAAACAAAGAACCTCAACCAAAAAAAATGTTAGAATTTCAAAGCTGGACCCCAAAGGTCCTCTGACACAACTTTTACTTAAACATCTCTAGGGAGAGGGAACTCATTATCTTCTAAGATAGCACATGCCGGTTTATAAGCTGTTCCTACCAAATGCTCTTCCTTCTTGAGGTCAAGCGTACCAGTTGAACCCGTTAACCCTAACCCAGCTCCCCATGGTCTCACAATCTAATAATGTGTCTTCCACATGATAGCCCTTCACCTACTCAAAGATAACTACCAAGTAAGTAATGAAAGCTCATGTTAGAAGGAGCCTGAAGAGATCAGCTTGTGTTGGCCCCTTTGCTTAACACAAGAAAATGATTCTTCCAGAAGAGAAATAGCCTCAGGTCTTTTCAAATCTTGTTTCAAGACCGTTTCCCGTTCTCATTCAGTGGTTCCAACACTAGAGATCAGGACACATAGTGTGAAGTGGGGAGATATGCTAGGGACCAACCAAATCTTCAGGCAACTTGCAAAACAGCACCCAGAAACTTTTTCTATAATGAGCCAAGTAAGAAATATTTGAAGGTTATTGGCCTAAAGGGCTCTATTGGCACCTATTCAACTCTGTTGTGGTAGCCAGAAAGCAGCCTGTCAAAAACAATATATATGTAAATGAATGGTTGTGGCTGTGTTCCAATAAAACTTTATTTAAAGAAGCAGTTTGCCAAACACTATTTTGAATGCTTACACAACATTTAAAGTTTTGGAGTATACCTCAGAAATTTAAAAAACTACAATAGAATATTGATTCCACAATCAGACAAAATTCACATAGCTAGACTTTTACAGTAGTACATGCACGTACACACACACACACACACACACACACACACACACCCCAGCTCATGCTCTAAGTTGTCAGACTATGCTTACAAATACCTTGAGAATACTCTGTGTATCTAAGTGTGTGAATCCAGTTTAAAAAAAGAGGGAGAGACAACATCGTCCCACTTCAAAAGAATATAAACTTCTATTTTTTCTGGCTCTTGGTACAATAATGAAATTAGAAATGGTGTGCCAACTATTTTGTCTTCTCTGGCATTAACTCGTGGCACGAGCAGCTGCCATGCAGATGCTCATACCGTCACCTAAATTCTGCTCACTTAGGCGAAGAGAGACATCCAAAGAAAGCAAGCACTTAATCATTATTCCCGTTTCACCTCTCAGCTACAGTAGTCACTTTATAGGCACTTGAGAGTCTCCAGGCCTATTGTTTTTAAAAACTTATTCTATTTCTTTGCCAAAAAAAAAATTTCTTTTTTGGCCTGGAATCATCTGGATTTTCAAAAGGCAGAGACAGTTTCATATGACTTAATTCTGATTTTTACAGTTTCACATCTTCTTGGAAGAAGACACATTTTATTTCATATTTCCCTTTGCATTTCACTAACATGCTGCTATAAAGCAGTCTAATTCTAAATCAGATACAGAATCTCAGCGGGTCGCCTTGTCTTCACGAAGCATTGATTTCTTCATTTTAATGAGCTTTAGTTTTCCACATCAATCTCAAAAGCACTACTGAAAAACTCACAGCTGCTTTTGACACTAGACTGTCATGTGTAAAAGCTCTAATAGGATCTCTGTAAATATGACAGGATTAGAAAATACACTCTCCGATCCCCTCTTGTAAAATCATCTCTAGGTATTCTAGGGTATCATGTAAAGTTTAACTTTTAAAGTACCCAAAAGTAAGGTCAATTGCTCCAAGTTTTGAATTCCTCACATGTGACAAGCTGAAGACAGAATTATTCATCTGTCAGGACGTGAGTGGGAATTCAGTAACAGTGGCGGCGAACTTTCCTCCACAGGCTACTTCGTCTATAAGCAGCATCTTCCCCAAATGCTTTGAGTAAACTAAAACTCAAAAAGCCCACATGCCTGCATACTAGGAGGCACCTAATAAAGGTCGAATATACCCCCAAGGAAAGACTGTTGAACCCCACAAAGATCAGGGATTCATAGGATGCTGGAGGCCATTCTGGTCTAAGGCCCTGCATCTCACGGGAAGATACGGAAACCGTTGGTGACATTAGTGGTCAAAGACTGTCCCTGGAGCACCTAATAGGTGATGAACAATTACAAACCTGAGGAGGAAAAGCCAGGCCAATCATCAGTGAACAGGGGCAACTGCTGACCCAGCTTTCTTGCCTGGTCCTTCTGATGACCAAAGTGTAACTTTTAGGTCCCCTGTAGATAAATCAGCCCCCACATATCTGAAGCAAGCGCTTTCAAATCTCACATTTTAGAGGCTCTGGCTAGAAACATAGATGGCCTGGAGCCCTGCAGCACCTCCTGTGGGCCTCCTAGTCAGTCAGTCAGTCAAGACACTCAAGAGTCAACATCCTGTCTGCAGCTTCTGCCAGACCCTGTGCAAACTGAAACCTCCATGAAGAGGCACTGGCACATGGTTTAAAACAAACCACAGATGTTCAGAGTGCATGGTGAATGGGACAGAAGAGAAGCCGATATCCTCCCAGTAGGAAAAGCTTTCACTTCTGCTTCCCGATCATTAATGACAGAGAAAAACTCAAAAATGCGAAAATTGTTCTTGACAAATGGACTTCAGTCTAGAAAAGAGCACAGTAGCCGTCCTCCAGCCATTAGCCTAGGACAGGACCGAAAGCTGAGGCAGCCAAAGAAATAAATATAACAAGTTCAAGACTCACATCAGAGGTCAAGAACACATACAGTGTCCTCCGCCTGCATCCACAATGCCATGATGCCTTCACCCAACTTCGACAACGGGGACCAACTAGCACAGGCAGTAAGTATGCTTTGGGAAGCACAAACACCTCCTGGGTGGTTACAGGCCATCACCCCGCCCATTGACAGAGGCTGTCAAAACAGACTTTGGAACCAATTCAATACACAGGTCACATGTGAGAAAGAGAGCAAAGGGCCCATTCTCCTGCTGCAGTCCACTGCTTGCCCGAAGGCCAAGAATTCTTCGAAGGACAAATCATAAAAGTATTAAATAATGCTTAGAATAACAGGACTTCATTGTTCTGCTCTCCAGGCTTACTTAAACTCCTCACGGACTCTTAAAATAATTCCCACAGAATACTCTCTGTTCCTCAAGAAAGGTGCCACGCAAACAAACTAATATCAAACCTATTATTACTAATCAGGTTGCTCCAGTCCCAGAACCCTCCAAGGAGGGGAAACCAAGACAAGATTTCTAGCTATGATGTGAGCACCTTCTCAGATAAGAATCGAGGAATATTCCAGCACCATCTCTTGAATTTTTTTTTTACAGGTAGCTGTTAACTAAACGAAGGAGAGGACGAAACAGCTGCTACACAGGTGATACACACTAAAGGAATGACCATGTGAGTTTCCTCTCCCTTTCAATTCTCCATTAATATCCTCTGAAGGAACCTATGCCACTTACCTCTCTCTCTCGCACAATATACAAGATTTCTTTTCCTTTTTATACATTTAAGAGGGTATACCCTTCTTTGCCTTTCTGTAGGCCTATGAAATCATTTAATGTAATAGTATATTTCTGGATATATTCTGAGTTCCTTACAGAACTGCTTATGGCTCATCCAAAAGCAAGGACCTTGAGGGTGTTATGCTGAGCGAAATAAGTCAGGCAGAGAAGGACAAATATCATATGTTTGCACGTATAGGAGGATTAGGAGGAACTTGATGGAGGAACAAGGGGGAGAAGAAGGGGGGAAATGGTGGGGGAAAGGGAGAGAGGCAAACCATGAGAGACTCTTGAATGCTGACAAAAACTGAGGACTGATGGATGTGGGGGGGAGGGGGGATGGGCATGGAGGAGGACACTTGTGGGGATGAGCACTGAGTGTTATGTGGAAACTAATTTGACAATAAACTATTTGTAAAAAAAAAATAAAATAAAATAAATAAAAATAAAAAAACAAAAAACAAAAGCAAGTATCAAATGGACACCATGTTTGAAAATGTGCATACGGTCCCAAAAATAGCCATTTGGGCAGAAACGCAACAGCAACCTAGTCACAAAGTCTTTGGTATGACCTCACTCTCTGATACACTGAAGAAATAAAAGCTCTTAAGATCCAAGCTGACCAACTTACCAAGGTCTGTACTGTCCGTGCCTTTCTCCTGAAGAAGGATGGGGTTCTAGGTAAAGCGAGCCCCGCCCCCCCAGCCCCCGGCATCTGCCAGGTAAGTAATGGACCTCTTCTCTTACAAACTCAAAGGCTTACTCATTTCATCCTCATTCCCACGCAAACACATAGCACCCTTGCCCCAGTCTCAAGGATACCACTCTTCTTGTCTCCAGTCCTCTCTCCTGCAGGTAATGCTCTATTTCTCTGCTCTTCTTATAGCAAAACTCCTCAAAAGAGCTGCTCTCCTGACTGTAACCACTGCCTCCCCAACCAATCTCTGAGACCTGCTGCAGTCAAGCGGTTGCTGTCCATACTTCACCAAAACTGCTCTTGTGAAGGTCACCAGGATCTCCACATTGCCCAATTCAATGGCAAATTCTCCCTGTCTTTCCTCCTCAAATTGACACACAAGGACACTTTGCTTTCATGATATACCTCCTCCAAAGGGCGTCTAGGTTACCCTATTCTCTCCTATCTTGCTGGTCATTCTCCTCATGACCCTATCCAGGGGAGCAACCCAATGTTGCTCTGTAGCCTTCTTTTTTCTATACTGACTTGCTAGATGATTTCATCCTGTCCCATAGCATGGACTTAAAGACTACCTACAAACCTACTTACAGAAAGTGTTGAACTGTAGCCTGGACCACCTCTACCTTGTGTGTGTATATACCCAAGCAACCAATGGATCCATGTTTATGGGCCTTTCCTAGGTAAATAGCTCATGTCTAACAGACACCTCAACCAAAATGTATTCAAAAGTAAGCTTTGATTCCTTACTATACTCACATCCAAACCTGTTCCTCTTCAAGTCTTCCTCCATCTCAGAAAATGGCAAGTCTATTCTTGACTAGGGGAGGGTGTCCATCTGGGACTCAATATAACAGTAAATCCTGTGAGCTCTATTTCCTAAAGGTAACAATTTCTTACCACTTCCATGACAAACACTCTGGTACAATCCACCACCATCTTGTATCTGGAAAACTTCAACAGTCTCCTAAACCAGACTCCCTGCTTGCGCCTTTGCCCTCTTGTACTTTATTCTCCCCACAGCACTCAGGGTATCTTTTTTTTTTTTTTAATATTTATTTTTGAGGGAGAGAGAGAGTGAGTGGGGGAGGGGCAGACAGAGGGGGTGAAGAAAGAGGATCCAAAGCAGGCTCTGCACTGACAGCAGTGAGCCCAATGTGGGACTCAAGCCCAAGAATCATGAGATCATGACCTGAGCCGAAGTCAGATGCTCAACCAACTGAGCCACCCAGGCTCCTTTCAGGGTATCATTTCCTAATTTATGTTCATCAATTCAAAGCACTCCCCTTTCAGTGGCTCCCCATCACAATCAGAATACAAGCCAGAGGCCTCACAATGGTCTGAGAAATGGTCTGGGACCTCCAGGGCAGCAACCTCCCGACCTCATCTCCCATAACCCTCCTCAACCCATTCACTCTGGCTTCCTCACTGCAGCTTCCTCCCTCACTTCCTTCAAGACTTCTCCAGAAGGTCGGATTATCGAGGAGGCCTTTCCTTACTCCTGACATAAAACTGCAACAGCCCACACATTACCTATCCCCCATACCTAGCCCTACATTTTCTATTTATTATAAATACATTTATATATTCAGTGTTTGATTATCATCATGGGAACACAAACTCCATCAGGGCAGGAACGTGTCTGGTCAGTATTATATATCTAACATGTATCTCATAGTAAGTGCTCAAGAAAAATAAATGAATAAGGGAGGGAGGTAAACCATGAGAGACTCTTGAATGCTGAGAACAAACTGAGGGCTAATGGGGGTGGGGGAGAGGGGAAGGGGGGTGATGGGCATGGAGGAGGACACTTGTTGGGATGAGCACTGGGTGTTGTATGGAAACCAACTTGACAACAAACTATTTTAAAAAAATAAATAACTGAATGAACAAACTTCGCTTAAGGAAATTAAATAAATAATATTTATCAGTGTGTTAATTGCCAGTAGTGTTAAAATACTAAAGAACATTCCCATTAAGCCTTAGTTCAAAACATACTTAATAGATGCTGCATTTGTCAAAGACAAACGAAAAGTTTCAGCCATAAAACAAGGGAAAAACAGTTGTTATTCAGGAAACTCTGCAATCATTACAAACCACATTTTTCCCAAAGTCATTAAAACATTACCCAAAAATGGCCAGTGACATAAAAAGTGAAATTTTCAATTACACATGCCAATGAGAGAATAACTGAATAAACAGGAAATAGAAATTTCTCAAGTACTTTTTCAAAAGAAAACCAATTATTTGCTCCCGAAGTTTCACAACATATTATGCAGAAATCAAACTCACACATGATAGAAACCTCCTTTAATTGCATAAACAAGAGTTACAATGATGTGTAACAAGGGTTTTGTTTTGTTTTTTTAAGATTATTCACTTTTTTTTCTTTTTTTGAGAGGGAGGGATGGGCAGAGACAGAGGGAGACAGAGAATCTCAAGCAGGCTCCACACTGTGCAGAGCCTGACATGGAGCTCAAACTCATGAACCATGAGATCATGACCTGAGTCAAACTCAAGAGTCAGACACTTAAGTGATTGAGCCACCCGGGCATCCCAATGTGTAAGGAGTTCTTAAACCAATTTTTGATTTACTAAGCATCAATTCCCTTTGTCAGGCAAAGAAAAAGGAAATTGAAAATACTACTTAACGAGATTCTGAGAGTCTCATATGAATTGCCACTAAGGCCACAAAACCGACCCAATCAGAGAAATACATGTTGGTTTCTAGCTCAGGGAGACTGGTCAAGGGACTAGTCAGAGATAAATCTAGCACAAAGAAGGTATATTTCATCCCAAATTTCCACGTATTTGAGGAGTCGGGTCTAATTTCCTACTTCATTCATTCTTTGTTTTATCTTGACTTAAGATATTAAAAACTCAGACTGTCACCTACAATCACATTTTCTCAACCTTCAATCTTACCCTGCCAGCCGGACTCCACTGCCTTGAGAAGGAATCTAACGGTACACCTTGAGACTATGGGTTTGTTTTCAAATTTCCTTTTTCTCTTTGGAGTTTCTACTCTTTAAATACCAATCATAAGCTCTCTTCTCTAAAAATATTTTTTAAGAGATCCTATTTTTATCTCTGGAACAAAGTCAAGTATGTTTGAAGGTGTAATATATTTTATAGTCAAAAGTCTAACTTTTACCCAACAAGTACTTTGCTCACCCAGCAGGATCTGACCCAGTGTTTGGGGAAAGAAATACAGTCAGTGCTAAAAGTGGAAAACTAGCAAAACAAACCAATGGCTTTTTGACATTTTCCTATTCCGACCTTTTTTATAAAGTATTTTCTTTAACATCCCCTGAGGGGATTCAACTATCCAGACATACCTCAGCTAAAGAATAAGGAACGTCTAGAAAAGTTTAGGATGGGCTCTAGACTGCAGTCCGGGGAAAGACGTGACCACACTCAAAGGCACCACAACCAATTAGAGGCAGCGCTGGCACACCTCAGTCCTGGTGTCCTGCAATTGCACCAGGCTGTTCCACGGGGGTTCCTTTGACAGATTTTAAAAACTCAACTGTCTAGAACACATCCAGAAATCTCTGCTCCTAATCTTCAATACCAGGGAACCTACCGCTGCCATCCTACGCAGAAGAGACAGTGCCATTTGAAATGTTATAATATAGGGTTGAAGAAACACATCCCCAAGGTGACAGCACTTAACTCAGTTCATAAAATAAAAAGAAACAAAGAAGAAAATGAGGGCGTGGCAGGGCTGGGGGGAGCTCACTGTAGCCACGTTCTCGATTCTGAATAGAAAATGTAACCCACCACCTGGATCCAGAATTCTGACAACCAGAGGTACTGTACTTGAGAAGGACTGAGTGAGTTTGTCCAGGAATTTTCTTCTTTTTTGGCATCAACATTCAAGATGGCTACTCTTTCTAAGTGTCTCCCAAGGGAGAAATACCATTTAAAAGATGCATTTTTGCATGTGAAAATCTCTACCTTCTTTCAAAAACTGGGGCTGGTCTTAGCAGCGAATGCCTATAGATCCCACCCAAGGCCACAGAAGGAGGGGCTTCGGTGCCACTGACAAGAGAGGACTTCACTGCTGTCCCTGAACCCAGTGAATGAGAATCAGAGCAGGGAACACTTCCATGTCTTCTAGCCCTAATACTCACACAATCGGGCTAGTTTGCATAGTCTCCTTACAGAAACTCATGGGTTGGGTATGCTCCACATGATTCGAATTTTCTGTGTCTTAATTTTGGAACAGAATTAGGTTTTATTTATCCCCACATTTGTTGTTTTTCCAAAGAAAGTAAATGGAGGCATTTGTTATCAGTCTATCACTCACCATTTCCATAAATAACATCTGTTTGTTTGTATGTGGAAAAGCAAGTCTGACTCAAAGGACAGATTATCTGCTGGGCCATTTGTTTACCAAGGAAGAAATTTCATGACTTACTCAAAAGCTTGATTAGGTGGGGGCCACTTCTCATGAGGGTCCCAGATTATATCTACTGTACAATTTCAGACTTAGGATTCCATATAACCTACACACTGGATATGACAAATATTTCTGACAAAATCAAACTCCCTAAAAGAAACCTGAGACCCTTCCGCACAGAGAACAAATCTAGCCTCATACCCTACAACATCCCACGTAGAGTCCGGGCATTAGCTGAACCAGACTGTCCCGTGGTCCTTATTCACAGGCCAAATTCCTTCACATGGCAGTTTTCTCCCCCTAGAAAACCTTTCCTCCTTTTTTTCCCACCTTTCATCTTCCTGAACCAACCCACCTTCCCACTCCCTATACAATTTTCAGCAACTTGGCATGCCTGTTTGAAGAGTGCATCCCTCCATTTTCCCCTGGCTTTTTATACATAATCCTTTTTATGTGCATTTTCTTACTTTTCCAATCTTCCTTTGGCCTCACTCAAGCCCAAGGAAACAGTTTATATTTTTACCCTCTTCCTCCATTTATAACAAAAGTCCCACTTAGTGGTTCTCCCTCTTTGGGAACAAGAAAAGATTATGTGGTCAGAGGGGAGCACACAGCCGAGAACGCATGGGTAGGAAATGACGATAAGGGAATTGAAGGTTCTTTGAACTCAGACAAGGAATACTCAGGAATTCCACTGTCTACGGCAAGGGCCAAGAAGCGACTTTTACTCAAACTAATAACTGAAAGTCCCAAAACTTTAAAGGATCCAAATGCCATCAGGGTTCTGTTGCCTTTGTAAGGAGGCTTGGAAACTTCACTCTTACACTAAAGGCAGGCACTAAGAAAAAAATGACCTATCACACATTACAAAATTTACATTTGGCCTGAAAGAAGGAAGAACTCAAAAGACAGAGCAGAGAGGGAAACCAAAACTTCCTGTACTGGGCCCAGGTATTCTGAATCACCAGAGCCCCCAGGCCAGAAGAAGCCCCTTGATGTGCCTCTGGGGAAGTCCAGTTCTATCACAGAGGCAGTAAGAATCCAGAGCAAACAGATACTATGATGTGAATGTATTTCATTTTAAAGAACCCCTAAGGAAGGTGAAGTTATAAACGTTTTTGTGACTGCTGAAGTCTGATGGACTCAGCTGAATGAAAAATCTGTTGAAGCAACTGGCATTTTTAAATCTTTGAATTTAAGGGTGTCTGGGTGACTCAGTAAGTTGAGCGTCCAACTCTTGATTTCAGCTGAAGTCACGATCCCAGGGTCGTGGGATCAAGCCCTGTAATCCCATTGCTTAGGATTTTCCTCTGCCTTTGCCCTTGCTTGCCCTTTCTCATAAAGATAAATAAATAAATAAGCAAGTAAATAAATAATTCTCTTCATAGAATCAGAGGTATCCAAGCTTGCAGAACTCAGAGTCTATCATTTACCTTTTTGCTCTCTTCCCTGCAGGACAAACTTCTCTCTACTCCATTTTTAAATGACTCCATCGAATGGCCCCAACTACTCTCTCCAAGGGATTACTGCCAAGTTCAATAGAATTCATCATTAGAAAAGATTTCAGCCTAAATATCCCTTTTCTCAAAGCCATATTACATCTAGCTTTTATTTATCATGTGATAAACAAAACTGAAAAATGATTAGTTGCCAATTAAAAATGAATTACTGATGTGTAATCACACATGGTCACTTATCCAGGCTTCACTTAATTCTTTTTAGGTTACTCATGCTCAACTTCCTCTCTCATGAAGCCAGTGCTGTTCCGTCGAACATTGTGATGGTTTTAAAATCTATCCAAAAATTCGTTGATACTTTCTTCAAGAGGTGAAATCTAATTCGACTTCCCTCGGGCATAAGCTGGTCTTAGCAACTTAGGTCTAAAGAAAACAATAAAACAGAAGTGATGGTTTCAACTTCAGAGACTAGATCACAAAAGGCACTGCAGCTTCTGTCTTGGGCTCTCTCTACCCAGTCACTCACTCTGGGGGAAAGCCAGCTCCCAGTCCATGAGAATACTTAAGGAGCCTATGGAGAGGCCCACATGGCAAAGAACCAAAGTCTCCTGCCAAAAGTCATGTGAGTGAGCAAGCCTGAGAGTGGATCTTCCAGCCCCAGTCAAGCCTTCAGATGACAGCAGCCCCTGCTGATACCCTGCATCTCCATGACAGGACTGGAGCCAAAACCAACCAACTAAGGTGCTTCTGAATTTCCGAGGCACAGAAACTGTATGATAATGTTTGTTTCTTTAAATCACCAAGGTTTGGGCTAATTTATTACATAGTAAAATATAAATATGCATACTCCTCTGCTGTTCTTTTCCCCCTACACACACATACTCTTCTTCTCTGCTTTTCTTTTTCCCTAGACTCTGAGGACAAAGAAACAGAATTTATGGACCTTTCTAAACATACAGAGCACTGTCTGACTCATGAAACATGTACTGAGCACGTAAGCTACAGAGCTCACATGCACCCCACAATCATTTAAGTGACACTCATATCCCTTCCCAGGCTAGGAAACTACAGAGATATTCATCAGAAACCTGACCAAGGTCATTTTGCTAGGAAATTTGAGCTGGGATTTCAATGCAAGCCTTCCCTCTCTATCCTAATGCCTCTCCTACACTTCCAGTATGTGCTGAGGATACTAAGCCCCTGTGAAGGCTGGAGCAAGGGAGGGAAACAAACAGACTGAGCACACAGTATGCGTTTGGCAGCATGTCAGGTGTCCTATCCCTCATCTCATTTCATTCTGACGACAAACCTCCAGAGTAAGTGCTAACATTTTTATTTAACAAAGAAACTAATATTCAGAGATTCAATGGAATAGAATACAGTCAAATGATTCACTCTCCAGGATCTTGCAAAGAAACTTTTAACAAAGAAACTAATATTCAGAGATTCAATGGAATAGAATACAGTCAAATGACTCACTCTCCAGGATCTTGCAAACTAGGGTGGAAAAGAAGACACTGAGAATAATGGCCATACAGCTCATCTACCTCACAAGATTTTGGTGGGGGCCATTTGAAATAATTTGTATGGATATAATTCATAAGCTGTTAACTACCATGCAAACCCAAGAGAATATCATTACATGTGGTCAGCTCTTAGCAGAGTAACTGTGAGGGAAAGCTCAAGCTAGTGGTGACACTTCCCCGCTGATATATTATACTGAAAAACCCACAAGAGCGTCTAAATATGGAAAATTTCATCTCAAGATGTTTGCATTTCGATCATAATTATTATTTACGACTCTACAATAAAGGAAAATTCCACTGCGGACTTTGGTTCCTACAAAATTTCCACGTAAGAGCTGATGGCTTGACTTGGTTTGAAAGGTATCAAAAATGGATTTCAGCAAACAATTAGAACGGCTTATTTTGCATTTGGCTAATTAAGTTAAGCAATTCTTGCCAGAAACTCTAAGTTCAGATAATTTTTAAGTGTTGTCAATAAAAGCTCTACAAATAATAATGAAGTTGATGGATTTTTTTTAACATAGTCAAATTTAGCTTTGTACCCACTTAGAAATAACAGAGCTCAAGCAGCACTCTTTTTTCCCACTTTTTTTTACTGAAATATAGTTGAAATACAATGCTACATTCATTTCAGGTATACGACAGTGTTTCAATAACTGTATCCGTTATGCTATGCTCATCACAATTAGAGCTACCATCTGTCACCATATTGGGAAAAGGGGCACACCTCCCAGTGAATAAGATCGGTTTTGGTAATTTTTTAAAGTATTTTTTAAATGTTTATTTGTTTTTGAGAGAGAGTGAGTACAAGTGGGGAAGAGGCGGGGCGGGGTGGGATGCTGAGAATCAGAAGCAGGCTCTGCCCTGACAGTATCAAGCCCAATGCAGGGCTCAAACTCATGAACTCGGAGATCATGACCTGAGCCAAAGTCCGACGCTTAACCCACTGAGCTACTCAGGCGTCCTGGTTTGGCAATTTTTAACTCATTATATTCTTTGTTCCTAACCAACTTACATGACTATATGTAGGGTTAATTTTAAATAGTCCATATACCAATATTACAATGTAACACACTGACTTAATGAAGAGGCGGCACTTAGCACAGTGGTTGACGCACAATAAGTACTAAAGAGATGTGGAAAACAGAATCTACAGAATGTCACTGGTGGGGACAAAGAGCTTACATCCATATTTCCTAATTACCTGATGTTCCGAGACCAGAATATAATTTCCAGTACCTTTAGCAGGTTTTTTAAAAATACATATTATATGTTCTTGAGGTGTATTAAGGTGTGCTTTGGAAACTGGGATCTCTGACAAGAAACATTATGAATCACCTTCTCCACTAAGAGTCTTTTTTAAAACTTTAAAAGGAGGTGTCTAATTTTGCTCTAGTTCCATGTTTGAGACATGGCAGAGCATGCCTGACAGGTATTTACACACATGCCCCGCTGGGGCTGCCCAGAAACCCGTACCCGAGAAAGAGGAGGAGGAGGCATGATGGGACCTCAGGGGTCTTCTGACAAGGTTTCTGTCCACACTTGCTCATAAACTGAAGCTGGACACTTTTCCATTCGATGTAAGCAAGACTCTGAGACCCGAAAACGTTTCTATTAAAAATCCAAATGGGCACGGAGACATAAATACGGTTAACACAGCAGGCGCTATGAAAGCCCAGGCCACGAGAACAATTCTGGGCACTGTAGGGGTCTTGGGGAAAATATGGAACTGGCCTGGCTCACCTCTCTGTGCAGCCACCAACCTACCCCAAGCTTTCTCAGAAAGACAACGACATAGACGGGATTAAGGGAGCAAAAACAGTAAAGCAGCTGGGTTTTCCGTCTCTAAATGACAGCGTCTGGTGCTCTGAGACATCAAGGTATGCAGCTGTGAGAGACATGATTCACATGGAACGCGTGCTCGCTGGGGTCGCTGCCTACAATCCAACATGGGGGATGCTCACCTGGGACTGCGCAGGAAAGCGAGGCACAGCAATGCAGAATGCAAGTCTCAAGACAACCTGGGAACTGCCGGCCGCATAAGCCTGACCTTACAGACCTGAATATACTTCCTTAACTGGGAAGACATTAACAATCCACAGTGCTTTCAGCAGCCCATTATATGCTGCCCTATAGCCAGTCCTTTTCAGAAAATGCTGTTGAACCTGACATGAACATGGTAGCTGTCTCTTGATGGCTGTTTCTGCTGCTACTTGGTATTCTACTTCTGTTCCAGTTTCTTACTGTTTAACTTACAAATTCCCTGAAAAATTCGGATTCATCTTATTTCATCCATATCATCCCTCTTAGGGAATGCTCTTCTGTCAGGCCACCTAACAGCAGCTGGCCAACTCAGATTGCTTTTCTCGGGTCAGGTGCCTACCCTTCTTCTGGTCCACTGTGGCAAGAAGGTGTGGTCTCCCAGAATAGCATTTTTACCTATATGTGTCCTGTCTGATTAAAACCGCATCATCAGCTCTAACAATTGTCCAGATTGTTTTAAAAAGTAAATCTTCTGGGGTGCCTGGGGGGTTCAGTGGGTTGAGCATCCACCTTCAGCTCAGGTCACGATCTCGTGGTTCATGAGTTTGAGCCCCACATCAGATTCTGTGCTGACAGCCTGGAGCCTACTTCGGATTCTGTCTCTGCCCCTCCCCTGCTCAGGTTCTGTCTCTCTCTCAAATAAATGAACATTAAATAAATAGATAATCTTCCCTGCTAAGGTAAACTAAGAACAGCAGAAGTCAAAGGAACCGGCATGTCAGCAGACCAGATACACGCCTTTTTCATGGTATAAGGAAGGCTGGAACCACACAACTTGAAGCTCATAGCTGGCACACTGCCATTCTGTCCACAGTCCAGTAGTAAAAGCAAGTCACTCAGCCAAGCTCAATGTCAAAAGGGTGGGAAAGTCCACTATACCCACAAGAAAGCCATGGCAAGGAGGAGGAAGGAAGAATGCTATGCAAGTAAGATCTACATTTGTATTAGTTATTCTGGTATTTAAAATAATGTCATGAAAAAAAGTTAAGCAGGTCAGGGAAATAATATCAAAATGTATGTGCCTCCCTCTCCCCCTATAAAAACAAACTAAAGCACACTTAAATAGTGCTCTGTTTTTGTTAAGTATCTACAGTTACAAAACCTTAGAAAAGACCTTTGGAACAGAAAGCACCTGCCTAATCGAATCAACAAAGGCAGCATAGTATCTCTGAATGGCCAGTAAAGGAAAAACAATACCAAAAGATTTTGTTTGGGGAGTGTTAGTCTGTAACCAACCCTCCAAAGTAAAGCAGAGCCGGCTTCAGCAGCCTCTGCAAGGAATGTAAACTGAACGTGTGGGAGGAAGAGCTCCGGTTTCTCTGGGATCTGAGGCAGGCAGCGGCGATCAGGAGATGCACCTGTAGCCATTAAACTACGTTCATTACAGCAAGGAGCACAGCTGCCTGGGGTGTGCGATTCCAGACATCGTTAGCCAGAGAGCACTCGATCCCACGCAAGCAGCCCCGGGGCCATCTACCGAAGAGAACCACCACCACCGACCACCACCACCCTCCCACCTGCTGTCTAGATCGTTTTTCTTCCCCCAAAGCTTTCTAAGTCTGTTCCTAGGACACAGGGGTTTTTAAATAACTATGATGTTTTTTTTTTCTCACAAGAGCAATCACTGCCTGTTGAAAGTTTTCATGTAGTTAAAAAAGCTGGGACCTTGGAAGACCCAATGTGTGAAACGCAGTTAGGGCTACAAGAATTTCTTTTAACGGATACTTGCAAGATGGATAATGTAGGCAGCTGCAAAAAATCACTCTTTAAATGACACGCATTTATATATGTGATTAAACATATATGTGTATGTATACGGATACATACATCATACGTACATGTTTCATGGTTTAATGTTTTCCTGTCAGAATTACTCAAATACAACCATATTGCAATTACCTCACTGAGGGAAGAAAGGTTTCCCTCCTATTCCAACCATGTGTGAACTTGGACTTCCTCTGTATGGGAACACAGAACTCGGGGAGCTGGGTTTCAATACAGATACATTTCAATTTCCCAAGGGGCTAATACTAAGTAAATATCAAAAAATCATGCATAACTAAAACTGTAGAAAATTACAACACAAGCTCTTTAAGAAAGGTCATAACATGTAAGGAAGGTAGGGAAGTCTTTACCTCCAAGTAGGGACACACAGACTCACCATAAGGCAGTAATTTTCAATACTAAGAGGACCCCTCTTTAAGGAGACTAAACCAAGCAAATACAAATTGTACTTCAACCCCCTTTGGAATATCTCATTAGCAGTATTTTGTATGATCTCGGTTATATCAAATCAAAGCTATCACTTCAACTCTAACAAAGATCATTCCCTAGAAACTAATTTTCTTATTCACGAATAAAATCAAAGTAAAGCCCTCAATTCCTGGCAAAGAGATCCAAAGGCTGAGAAGGCAGCATCCCTTCTTTTTCAAGTGCAGGTTTTCTCCTCCCAAAATGCTGTTTTGTACTTTGCAGGCAATCTGTAAATTTATTCGTGGTATTCTCCCCCACCAATATCACAGTTTGATCATAGAATATTCTGGAACCATACAGTATCTATTTCTCAATATCTTGAACTCAGTCTCAACACCCAGAAATATCCTTGGATTACTTTATTTATTATGAAATCTTGGGCCCTTGGGATTGAAAACTCCTTCTCTGGCACGAAAGGCTGCCCATTGGGGAACTGAGATTACATAACCCTTCAATCTAGGTTTCCTCCACTGCTGTTTTTAATATCACTAGATAAGCTTCTTGGAAGTATTTATAATCAGTCTATGTCTATTATCTCCCAGCACTCTTTCACTGTGTGTAAGGAATCAAGAAGTAAAGTGAATGTTCGCGTTCACGTACATGTCTGGACTGAGATGTGATCAAACAACTGTGGATAAAACATACCAACCCGCCCTCACCACCCCCAACTGAGACACAGCGGCCAAGGCAAGACTGCACATGGAACTTTCTCTACAACAGGTAATACCTGCCCTCGAATGGAATATAGATTCTTAAGGGCATCCGCTCAGGAAAACCCTGGTTCTTCATCACTGGAATGTGTTCTCAAGCATCAGTTTGTACCTATTTATGCTGTTGCTTTGCTGTCTAGGCTTTTAAGCCAATGAGGATTTTGTCAGAAATTAGTGAAGAATGGGTGAGTCTCTTCCAGCCATCTACAGTGCTAACATCCACACTGACATATGTTTGGAAACTGGCTCATGGTTCCTATTCCCACACAAAGTGTACTGTGGGTCACCAAGCAGCCAACCAGGAGTTTGATTTCACAAGGGAAAGAGCATGGAGCTTTACCGTAATTCCTTCCTCAAAGCAGTCTTTTTTTCACACCTGGTATTTTAAGCGCTACATCATTTCTTTGTTAGTTTTCATCAGCTTCTCGTATGATCCAGTTTCTGGCTGGTCCCACTTCCACTGCCACTTAGTACCCACTTGGCTGGTGTGAGGCCAATCCTACAGACATTCATCTGCACATGACAAGCCAAAGTGGTCTCCAGACAAGGCTTGCAGGGCTGCAGAGCATATGCCCACAGAATTCTCCTTCCCCAGAGGTGCGCACCATCCACGGGCAGAGCTCTGCCACGGTGAGGCTCCCATCAATCAGTAACGGTTAGTGAGGCCGTCGCAGAGACCTGGAGTTGCCAGCACATGCAGTTTCTCCTTCTGCTCTTTCTTTTCTCTCCTCTCATGTGTATCCTGAAGGAAGGCTAGGCTACTTTTCAAGACCAGACTCTTCTTTAACTGCATTTCCAAACCGCACCTCCTCTGAAGATCTCCCTCTCACACCTCACCCCACGCAGAAGAATCTGGCTCTGATTTCCTCAGCTCTACTGATTCCATCTACATTTGCCTTTATCCGACTGCCGGTCCGGGGTTTCTCCTCCTATGCTGTGAAGAGCCGACAGGTGGAGGATGAATTTGGTCTTTCTTCCTCAAACCGCCTTCTATCCCACGGTGGCTGCTGTCAAGTACACCACAGACTCTCTCCGTGTGACGACTCAAACTGGCACTGGGAGCCCAGAGCCTTTAACCTTTAATAGGCCCACATCCTGGAAGTGGCTGGGGCAAGCAGAACCATCCCAGCCAAACACTGCCTGTCTCCGAGTCTTCGGATTTGTTCTGCCAAAGGAAAACTCTTGTTGGCTCAGAACCTTTGCACAGCCATCGTCATCTCACAAGGACACGCAGGAAGGGCACCGTTTGGCTGGTAACCTCTTCGCTGCACCAGCCTGCGTGCAACCGCACACAATCTTCACTCGACATGTCTGAGCCTCCTTTTCCAAAGGGGAGACGGAACCATCAAACTGGAGGTACTTCCATGTCCTGTATGCTTCTTGATGTCCCTGGGGACAAAGCCTGAGGGCTCACGCTAGCATATCCAACCACAGTGTCACTGGAAGTACAAAGAGCACGTCGCATATGCCCAGACCTGAGACGCTGGGGCTCAGGTAGCAAGGCTGCTGCTGTAGGAATGGAGTCTTTGCCTCCCCTTTTCAGACCTGAAACCTGGTGGCTGTTCTACTTTCTAATGGGGGAGCTGGGAACTCCCATGAGCCTGTGACTGACTGCCACGCAGCTGCTGGGCTGGCTGGTCTACTGCAAGGACCGAGAGAAGTCAACACGGACCACAGGATCCAGGGCTAAGAAGTCTCCTGTGGTCCCAGCGCAGACAGGATTACATTTTCTTCTGTCAAAAGGGGCCCAGTGGGGGCTGTGGACCTGCTTCCTGCACCACCGTGGCTGCTTATTCAAGCACAAAGCCTATGCTCAACACTAAAATTAGTGGGCCTGTCCCAACTTCTTTTGTAATTTAACAGTACCATGTGTTTGAAACACCAGTAATCAATCCCCCTCCCCCATATTTCAGCAAATCACAAGATAAACTGGCAATTCTTTTAATAGTCTGATTTGTATCTGCTTTCATTTTTAAGATTATTTATTTTGAGAAAGCAAACAAGCACATGGGAGGGGCAGAGAGAGAGAGAGAGAGAGAGAGAGAATCCCAAGCAGACTCCGCACTGTCAGCACAGAACCTGACGTGGGGCTCGAACCCAGGAACTGAGAGATCACGACCTGAGCCGAAATCAAGAGTCAGATGCTTAACTGACTGAGCCACCCAGGTGCCCCTGAAATGCCAGTAACCAATCTCTCCCCCGTATTTCAGCAAATCACAAGCTAAATTGGCAATTCTTTTCATGGTCTGACTTGTATCTGCTTTTAAAACTTGAAGGAAGGTAGTATATAAAACAGGACATCCGTCCTTCCTGAAATTTAAAGTTTCTGCTATGAACTTAAAGAACAAAAATTTTAGGTGACTTTAAAATAAAAATAGCTGTTTAAAGGCTAAGTCCACCTTGATAGGAAAACAATTGGAATGCAAATGGAAAATCTGATTTGGAGAAGTTTAAATTTCTAAGTATTTCAAGACACTAAGCAGCTATACCATTAAACCAGAGCCTGCCCCATCTTTTTAGCTCTTAGGGCTCTTTGCATAAACTACAAACCAGTTCAGTTACAACAACATTTTGGCTCATCCTAAAGATCTCCTTTTGAAGCAAGTCTACCTATCTACCTATCTTAGTCAGCTCTCCAGTACTCACAACCCCAAAGATAAAATACGTGCTTCCACCACAGATTCTAAGAGAAATATTCTCTGCTTTTACCATCATCAAGCATCCCATGGTGTTTTTAGTAGGCCGCAGTCTGGTGTGGATACTCACTTTCCTCTGAGGGCTTTTTCTAAAGAGTTAAGTCAAACTAATTTCTTTTTTGCACAAATGATTTGGGTTTGCTCCTGAACATATGCTATACTAATAATCTCAACGGTGTTTATGAGGTAGTATTTCAAATGTTATCATGTCATTTTAACTTTTCTTCCTCTGAGTTATAAACACTTCTAAAATCAACACAATAGAATCTGGTTTCCATGCTCAAATTCTTTGCTACAAGTCACCAAGGAAGACGACTCTCCTCTCAGACCATCTCTATGGAGAGCCAATGAGCTCCATTCTTAGGAGTTGATACTAAATTTTTTGTAACTACTTATGTGACAAAAAAAAATTTTCTATTAACGTTTTTTAACATAACATAGCTTTTAATATATTCAGATTATACAACCATCATGACCATCTAATTCCACAATACTTATCAACCCAAAAGAAACTCCTTATCCGTAAACAATCACTACCCATGCCCCCTCCCCTCAACCCCTAGCAATCACTCATCTACTTTCTGTCCATATGGAGTTGCCTATTTGAGACACTTCATATAATGGAATTTTGTGTGATCTGAATCCTTTCGTGTCTGGATTCCTTCACTCCACGTGTTTTCAAGGTTCATTCACGTTGTGGCATGTATCGGTATCCCGTCCCTTCTTTATAGCTGAACAACCCATTGTAAGATCTACCACATTTTGTTTATCCATTCATCAGATGACAGACATTCTGGTTGTTCGCGCTTCTTGGCTGTTATGAATGATGCTGCTATGAACATGTGTATACAAGTTTTTGTGTGAACATATGTTTTCAATTCTCTTGAGTATATACCTCGAAGTGGAAATGCTGGGTCATATAGCAACTATGTTTAACTTCTGGAGGAACTCAGGTAATAGTTTAATGTGAATCAGTCTAGCCAGATGGCAGTTCCTGGTTCATCCAATAAAAATGTTATTTCTGTCAATATTAAAAGGCTTTCTTTCAACAGCCAGGGGTAACATCCATTATTTTCCCAATTGCTGTGTGGCCTGTCACCCTAACATTAAAGGAGACAAGACTTATCAGACAAGAGTGGTTTCCTGGTAGTTCATGTTTTTCTGGCTGTCTTCAAACTAGTGGAGATGCATTTGAGAACCATCACAGCAAGGAGGATGGGTTGCCGAGGATGGTTACAATGAAGGACAACTGGATATAAGCCGCACCTGCTGGACAGCTTTTGATTCAACGGCTATATTCTAGTACCTACAGGTCCAAAATCTAGATGCTTTCAGTACATTGTGAGACTGAGCCACTAATTCAGCACCCAGAAAACTATAACCCATGAGACCAAACTAGTAAGCCACTCAGTTGTTTTCTATTTTTTAAACAATCTTCCAGCTAAAATGATTTTCACATTTTTAAATGGTCACATCTTTAACAGCTATGTAAGAACCTACATATAACATCCTCAATCATGTATCTTGGCTCACTAAGCCTGAAGTATTTACTGTCAGATCCTTTAAGAGAAAGTTTACAGACCCCTCCTCTAGCTGATGCTCATGCAAATTAAATTCTCTCGAGACCAGTGAACGAAGCCTAGCACCATCAGTGTCACTGGAGATATCCAGTAAGCAGCGAACACCCAAGGCAGGATGTGCAGTGACCTGGGAAGTGACGCAGAATCAAAATGGGAAAAGCAGGATGGGCGCGGGGTTAGGGAAGGCGAATTAGGTCAGCAAGACTCTGCGAAACTCTAGTAAGATCTTCATTCCTCACAGCAGAGAACACCTCCCTAACAAGCTGACGGTTTGTTTCTCCCTGTCTACCTTGTTTTCCCTAGAGACCGTGAGACTTCACACAGTAACACATTTTGCTTTACTGGACCCATCACCCCCCACTGTCATCCTCTTCCTGCTTACTCTGACCATTTCTCTCTTTGCCCATAGGCAGCAACAGCACATCCTTATTCACTCAGGCTTGCAGGGCTGTGGCCACCCCTGATTATGAGGTGATTAATTTACACGGTGCTCAGAGCTCTAGGTAAACATTAGTGCTGTTTGCAAGATGCCATTAAGCCTACCAACTGGTCACTGCAGTAGACCACGTTCTGTATCCCTATGAAACAGAAAAAACAACACTTGTCTTTTGCCAACCTCAATGGTTTCTCTAGTCTCCCAAGCTTCTTGAAAGTAATGGCAGTGGACCGTTATGACACACTGGTCCCTCAGTCTCTTCCCAAGATGTATGATCTCTACCTGCTGGGAATATCTTCTGTTTTTCTCATAAGTCAGAATTATCTGCTCCTACAACAGGACCCTCAAATTCTTCAGCAAATTGAGAGGTTCATCTGTTCCCATTTGATCTCTTCTACAAGGATAAAATTAAAGACACTAAAAGTTCCTGCTTTTCCTCCGACTTCCCTTACTCACATCTCTTCCTTTCTCCTACAAGTAAGTTTTCCTTGGGGGCTCCTGTCACCTAATACAAAGCTGGACGTGGGGAGACATTACTTTTAAGTTCTAAGTGTGATTCATTCCTCCTTTCTAGTTTTAATCTTTCTATTGTTGTTCTTACTCAATTTTGCTATTTCCGTATCCTCGTTGCCCTGCCAAATTACCTCTTTTAAAAACTTTCCCATTAGCCTTCCANAAAAAAAAAAAAAAAAAATAGCCACATCTCCTTTCCTGGTCTTTCTGTATGTCTGCTTCAGTTGGGTTCCTGGGCCTCTTTTTTGAATGGTTGGTTGTTTGTTTTTTTTAATATCTGAGAGAGAGAGAGAGAGAGAGGAGAGAGAGCGAGCATGAACAGGGGAGGGTCAGAGAGAGAGGGAGACAGAATCTGAAACAGGCTCCAGGCTCTGAGCTAGCTGTCAGCACAGAGCCCGATGCGGGGCTCAAAACCACAAACCATGAGATCATGACCTGAGTTGAAGTCGGATGCTAAACCGACTGAGCCACCCAGGCGCCCCATCTGGGCCTCTTTTTTGAACAGTCACGAAATCCCAGGGAGTTTGAGCAAAGAGCCCCATCACTGTGATTATGCATTAGTCTGAATTCGCTTACTAGCTCCCAGCTATGGAGAAACCACATTTTTTTAAGATTTTTTTTTTAATTTTAGAGACAGAGAAAGAGCACAAGCAGGAAGAGGGGCAGAGAGAAAAAGAGAGAGTGAGAGAGAGAGTGAGAGAGAGAGAGAGAGAGAGAGAGAGAGAAAATCTTAAACAGGCTCCACTCTCAGCACGGAGCCCAATCCAGGGCTTGACTCCATGACCCAGGGATCATGACCTGAGCCAAAATTAAGATTTGGACACTCAACCAACTGAGCCACCCAGGTGCCCCAGGGAAACTGCATTTAAACAGAATGGGTGGCAAATTTATGGACAATACTTATCTTCCTGTTTTTCTAAACTTTAATTTCATCTTCAAGAAGACCCTTCAGCATAGGTTTGAGAGTTTAAAATACACACAACAGGGACGCCTGGGTGGCTCAGTTGGTTGAACGTCCAACTTCAGCTCAGGTCATGATCTCACGGTTTGTGGGTTTGAGCCCCACGTCAGGCTCTGTGCTGACAGCTCAGAGCCTGGAGCCTGCTTCAGATTCTGTGTCTCCCTCTGTCTCTGGCCCTTCCCCACTCATGCTCTGTCTCTCTCTCTCAAAAATAAACATTAAAAAATTAAAAATAAATAAAATGAAACTAAACTAAACTAAAATAAAATAAAATAAAAACACACAACAGGGGTGCCTGGGCAGCTCAGTCAGCNGTCTCTCTCTCTCAAAAATAAACATTAAAAAATTAAAAATAAATAAAATGAAACTAAACTAAACTAAACTAAAATAAAAACACACAACAGGGGTGCCTGGGCAGCTCAGTCAGTTAAGTGTTCAACTCTTGATTTTGGCTCAGGTCATGATCTCATCGTTCATGAGATGGAACCCCATATCAGGCTCTGCATTCACAGTGTGTAGGCTGCTTGGAATTCTTTCTCTCCCTCTTTCTCTCTCCCCCACCAAATAAATACTCATTTGAAATAAAATAAAATACACACGGTGGGACCAGTCATTCCAATAATGAATCATCGACAAACCAAAACCAATCTCATCCCTAGTCTTAATACGAGATTCTCAGACCACCTTTTCCTGACACTTCCATGTAGTTCAAATTCTCTTCCTTACCAGTATGATTATAAGCTTTCAAAAACTCTCTTTCCATCACATTCTGATTCTGGAGAATATCTAAGAAATACATGGTCTACATAAAAACCCAAGGAAATAATATTGGAGTTATTTTTGAAATAAGATTAGAAAAATATTATATACTCAGGGATAGTCACACAGAACAGGTTATGAAGCACTTACACCACAGGACCTTTATTTAAGATTATTAATTTTTTGAGAGAGAGAGCATGAGTGGGTGAGGAACAGAGAAAGAGGGGAACAAAGGATCCGAAGCAGGCTCTGTGCTGAGAGCAGAGAGCCTGAATTGGGACGCAAATTCTCAAACTATGAGATCATGACCTGAGCTGAAGTCGGGCGCTCAACCAACTGAGCCACCCAGGCGCCCCTCACCTGAGGACGTTTAAAAACAAGATGGACACGCCAACTGTCTTGCAAATGACTAGGAAATATCTTACCTAAAGGGTGAGGAAATGATCTATATGATTTCTCCAGTCTTCCCTCTTGAGAATCCCCAAAACTTGCTTTCCTCATCAGCCCAATAACCCTCATCCAACTATTACTCTGGGGGTCCAGGCTCAGGTCACCGAGCAGAATTTTCCCAAAAGATGGAAAATGCAAAGAACAAACCTTGTATTAGATACTCTTTCTGTTAAGCAGCCAACTGTAAGGGAAGTCAGTCACTCTAGAA
Organism: Crocuta crocuta; assembly: GCF_008692635.1. NCBI lineage: Eukaryota > Metazoa > Chordata > Mammalia > Carnivora > Hyaenidae > Crocuta > Crocuta crocuta. Next base: position 1,270,930 of record NW_027531626.1, on the reverse strand, counting down.
TAGTGACCAACATAGGGAGGTGGGGGTGTGCCCGGGGAATCAAAGCCACAAAGATATAGGTTTCTAAGTGGTCAAACAGTAGGAAAAACTCTTTCTCAGCTATTTGCACTCCTCTTGGTGGTGAAAGACAGTCCTTTTCAACCTCACAACTGGCATTCTCTTTCATTACTTGTGGCGCAGGCAATCAGTCAACGTGAGACAGAGCAGGAAGCTGCTGGAACGAGCGTGTGGGTCTAGCGCTCGGCTCTGAATGGTCTGCGCCTCACTCCGGAACGTTTCCTCCAGATGCTGCCAGCAGACACTCTGTAATACCTAAACCACAAATCATCACATTCCCCACCCTTTGAGCCAGGCCTTGTCCTTGAGCTTCCCACATAGTGAGATATTAACCAAGCTGGCCACTGACACAATAGCTCTTTACAAATTCGGAGTAAAAACCTGCCACACCATCTGCTCCATCTACTAAAAAGTGGACCTTGTATCATAAAAACATCGACAGTAGGTGAGCCTCAGAGAGTAGTGCAGGACACTTCAGACATTTCACATGGAATGAATCCTGGCTAGCTTACTAAAGAAAATATTTTATCAATGTAAACATGTCAGGCGTACAAGAGTATCTAAAATTAGAGCAAGTATGTCTCCGAAACGGAGCCATCTTGCAGAAACAGAATTACAGGCAGGTCGCTCCAGACTCTCTGCCAATATCCAAGGAAACTGCCTTTCCTCAAAATAAAGAATCTGTGCTGCTATCTGGTTGTTTTGGGAACTAGCATGGGTTTGTTGTTGTTTTCTTTTAAAGGACTCTTAAGTTTTATCTACTGTGACACATTAAAGCCCTCCAAACCAAACAAAATGTTTCCAAACTATGATGCTATAACTTAGGAAAACCATTGACTGGACTATACTCACACTGAAAAGGCGCCGTAACTTGACCCTGCCTGAATCTCAAAGGGAACGAACCTTCAGTGGACTGCTCTCCCGAGATCACCTTCTGGGCTGCGAAGTACTTGGGCTTCAGCACATACTCCTGGGTCTGGCCGTGATGAATCATCACATTCTGTGAGGAAAGGGGTGTCACTCTGGGAAGAAACAAAGTCGGGACAGGGAAATTAATTATGGATTTTTAAAACCAAGAAGGAAAAACTAAAGATGTTAAACTTAGAAAGGAACATCGATGCCATGCAAGGCTCAAGTTTTCTCTTCAAGTACTGTACCTCACCATTTATAACCCAAGGAACTAACTGCTTACACTTAGAAACGTTACTATAAAAGAGACTTTGTTTATCTGGTCAAGGCTGAATAGGCCACCAGAGGCAGATTCTATCAGAAGACGTGGCGCACAGAGCCTTTATGCAGAACAAGGGCCATTTATATATAAGACACAGACACATACAGAAGCAGGTACGTATATTTAAAAAGTGTATTTTATATACAGTGATAAGTAGGCAGTATTGGAAATGCAAAGAAGGGAAAGGAGGAAGAAAATACAGAAAGGGGATTAGACAAGAAGTCCCCGGCTTGATCAGTTATGCAAAATTAACTGTCAACAATCAGAGTCTGTAAACAGTGGGACCTTCCTAATGACAGAAGGAGAGAAGGCCAACCTCTTTGAGCCTCACCTTCCTGAGCTATAACCACAGAATCACCGTCACACAGGCCAAAGGAAAAAAGAAATGCTTATTAAAAAAGAAATCAGAACACACAAAACTGAAAAAAATTTTCAGTTATCTTTTGAAACATAATTATGATAAAGAAACACATTCAACTTCTTCTAGTTAATATTTAAATATTTTATTCTGTACCTCAAAGCAATTAAAACTGTACTATTCAGGTTAAACGTTTTATCATTATTCGTTCTTAAGAAGAGGAACAAGGGTAAGAGTAACGAATCACCATCTCATTTCTTCAAGTCCCCAAGTGAAGAACTCTGAGGGGTCCTGAACACAATTACTGTGTATTCACCCGCTGGTCCAACCATTTTCTACAGTTCTCTTGTTGCATGTAAAAGAAACTGTACTTTTTTAAAGTAGTTTTTCATTTAAGTTCCGGTATAGTTAACATACAGTGTTATATACTAGTTCTGAGTATTTTATCCAAAAAACTACAAAAACACTGATTCAAAGGGATACATGCACCCCTATGTTCATAGCGGCATTATTTCCAAATTATGGAAACAGCCCAAGTGTCCACCGACAGATGAATGGATAAAGAAGATGCAGTGTATATACACAGTGGATTATCATTCAGCATGTAATGTGAACTTTAAAATAATAACTAGCCTTTGCCCACATTTAATAATTCCCTGAAGGACAGAACTAAAATCATTAGCTAAGTAAGACTAATAAATAAACAATGTAAAGAAGATATACCAATTCGTTGCAGAAGATGTTTAACTGTACCAAAACCACCGGGACAGAGCGCTATAGCAGCAAATGGAGGCTTTAGAAGGAGACTTCTCCAGTGTCACCTTGAATTTTACCAACTGTGGCATATTAAAGCCGTCTGTCTACACCAATCCACATATTTCCAAACTGTGATACTTTAACTTAGGATATGGCTGCCTGGGATATAATCACACTGATAAGGTTCCCCCAGGCCCCAAAGACGCTCCCTAATAAGGAACTGTCAGCAAAAAGAAATGACATTGTGACAGGTAAGTATGTAATGTCAACTGTCAAACCACCAAAAACGCCACCGCACATTGCCTTATTAAAAGCAACAACTGTCTTGAATAAAGTCAGTCTATCTGATTGATCCTAATGATGAAATGAGGGGTTCTGTGGGCTAAGGTGTCCCTGAGAAAGGAAGGAAGAGGCTGGGATTAATGGTGCTTCCCTCTTACCCAGGCAGTGATCTCTATCTACCACTTTAAACCTCAGAGTTGCAGGAAAGCCTAGGAAAATTCACGCTGGACCTGAGTCTTCTCACACAACCCCATGGAAGGGCGCTCCCTCTATCACTAGACTAACGACTTCAATGACTAAAAGTCTAAGCAAGGCTTAACGTTGTAAACACTTTTGTTTTGATGAGGTAAGTGTTGGTTTGAACTTGAAGTATGTTTGGTTGGAATCGAGTAGAAAGCATAACAGCTGGACACATCTGGTGGTGAATGTAAGAACCACAGGTCTACTCCATCAGCCTCATGAAAAGGGGCCACGCACTCCCCCGCTGTGTTGTCACGCTGTCACTACACTGTTGACACCTGCTGGCAGAAGTACAGGCTTGTTCCTATTCAGAAGAGACGAGCCCAACATTCAAGATGTGACCACTGCCAGCTAGGTACGACTGGGGGGCCTGCTTCTAGTTGAGTTCCTCCCTTCTCTCCCCTCTGAATCAAGGAAGTGAGAGGCAGCCAGAAATCAGCAAGAAAGGCGCTGAGAGCTTATATATGGGCTCCTTTTCCCTAAATCTAACTGGAAAGTACTGAATAAACAAGTAAGATGAGGTCACCGGGTCTAGAACTTGAGCACCAATGCTCAGCCATCACTGACTACAGTGTAAGTGTCCAAGTCACAAATCGCACACATGGAGCTACACCTGAACTGTGCTTCCCCAGGCTCCAGCTCCTTTCCTGTTCTCCAGTGCCAGTGTGTAAACACACAAGAACAGACTGAAGCCGTTCTGCACGACAGCCTCACGGAGAAAGAAACAAAGCCGTGGACAGTGCATCATGTGGGCACACGGAGGAAAGTGTGCACTCACTTCACAAAGACATGATCGCCATCTTTTTCTCTCTTCCCTTCTTCCGCCTTCACAGTTCGTGTCCACTTTCCCCTCTAATTTCATCACTCAGTTATTTCCACTCTGAACCACCTCTCAGCCCTACAAATGTGTATTCTCTTTAACTCCTCTCTCTTTTTTTACCCAAGTATTTCAGAATAATCTCTCTCCCTTCATTTGAGATTTTTTTCCATTCTTCCCTTCTCCCACGGTGGGGGCAGTAGGGAGGGGGGAAGCTTAACACTCACCAGTGAACATCAGATTTGTCAGAGCATTACAATTTTTCTAAAAACATACTAAAATATTTGAGAAAATTAAAAATGAAAACTACAGGACCTCTGGTTCAAAACTGTTTTTAAGGAAAAAAAATGGTTTTTAGGTATCTATCTTGTCTTCCTCCAAAGAGGCCCTTAAAATTATAAGGAATAAAAAAAAGAAAAGATTCGGGGCACCTACGTAGCTCAGTCCATTAAGCATGTGACTTGGGTGGGCTCAGGTCATGATCTCGCGGTATGTGAGTTCGAGTCCCGTGTCAGGCTCTATGCTATCAGCTCAGAGCCTGAAGCCTGCTTCAGATTCTGTGTCTGCCTCTCTCTCTGCCCCTCCCCACACACACAAAAAATAAACAAACATAAAAAAATATATACAGATTTAAATCCAGAATTGGCATTTGGCTGTTACACAACAGTACAGCCATGCTAGTCATTAAAATATTGAAATACTCTTTTCTGATAGAGACTTACTAACCCAAGGCCCTTAGCGTCCCTCCCTACTCCCTCCTCCAGGCCCCGACAAGACATCCTTTCAATCCTATAAATAAGGAGTTAACATTCACCAGAACTGGATCTCTGGGTCTCTGTTCCAGCATCCCTTCTGATTAGTCAATACCTGTGCCACACAGGGTACTAAATACGGCCCGTGTTACCCATTAATAAACACACAAGAGATATTTCAACAAATCTGTAAGATTCAAAGTGGGCTAAGAAAGGCTGCCTGGTTTAGCAGCACGTACCCTGTAGTAAGAAGTACATTTCACATGGAGACCATACAATCTACATAAGGGTCTGTGTTTTTATGTAACTGAAACAAGTTTTACAAAATATTTACCTTTACCATGTGTGGAATACTGATATTTTGTCCCCCAATCTATTTTTTGAACCATTACATTGATTTCATGACTTCGTGACTCCCTAATGGGTTGCAACCACTAGGCATAAAGGGCACTGGTCAAGAACCACTGTGTGAGGGCACAGGCACAAAGGAAGCAATCTTCGCAGGGAAACACAGAGGAGCGCTGGACGCGAAACCAAGTAAAGCAAAGGGTGATTTAAAAAAAAAAAAGTAGGGCTGTATACAGGTGTCTTCACTAGAAATCTATATATAAAGGCAACTGTTCCCCAACTCTAGGAAACAGAGCATCCAGAAGTCAGATTTCTACTCCTCTCGGGGGGGAAGAGGGGGAGAATATATATATATGTGTGTGTATGTATATATGTGTGTGTGTATGTATGTGTGTGTGTGTGTGTGTGTGTGTGTATGAGCATTTTTCTCTAAAAGAATGGAACTGTGTGGTATAAACCACAAAACTTACTCCACCCCACTCCCAGAGCAAGGCTTTCTCGTTCTGGATTCCAGGTTCCCCTAGCTCAAACACTGGTCTCCTATTTCTCCCCTAAAAATAAGCTTGCCAGGCAACCCAGAAAACAGGGAGCTCCCAGAGAA
>NW_027531626.1:1205222-1265057 GCF_008692635.1 Crocuta crocuta | reverse complement strand
TGGGGGGTGGAGAGAAGGAATTAGAATGGAAAACAGGATTGCAATTTTGGAGACACCTGACTATATGGTATAAACGCAGGTGGTGGAAAGAAAAATGGGAGAATACATTCATATCTGATGCTAGGAATGCTCTCCTTCAAGAAGCATGCATGAGAGCACAGGACACATACAGAGGGAGAAACCCAAGCATCGAATTGTACATCCAGGAACGTAGTATTATAAATGCTGTAACGGTCAGAAACAACCATGTTACCAACCGTGGTGATATTCATGTACAGAATTAGCTGGGGAAGGCTGGAAAATTCTTAAGGAATAGGAGAAATGGAGGGAAGACTGGGAGACACTGCCCTCGCCTCATAAAAGGGAAGGTCTTCAGATCATATTCATGACCCTGAGACATGACGCTGACATAAGAGAAGCATAAATATGCTGTCAGGGTGTACACAAACTATGAAAACGAAATAATGATTTTGAGAAGTGTAGGGAGAAGGAGGTTAAGTAAGCTAAATCTTCACCTCCTACAGCAAGAAGTGTTTAGACAATATCTATTTTTTTTTAATGTTTTATTTATTTCTAGGAGAGAGAGAGAGAGAGAGACAGCATGAGCAGGGGAGGGTCAGAGAGAGAGGGAGTCACAGACCGAAACAGGCTCCAGGCTCTGAGCTGGCAGTCAGCACAGAGCCCGACGCGGGGCCCGAACCCACGAACCGCGAGATCATGACCTAAGCGAAAGCCGGACGCTTAACCGACTAAGCCACCCAGGCGCCCCTAGACAATATCTAAAAGGAATAAATCAAGCAATGGCTGGATGGAGCTAAAGACCAGAAGGACCAATGAGGCCTGAGGACTAAATGCAGGAGAGGTGGAAACAAAAGGAAAAGGATTCAAGTGATAAGGAAGGTCCTGAGCCTGGTTGACTGGGCAGGCACTTTTGTTCAAGGCCAAGGGGAAAAGTAAGAGCAAAGAAGCAGGCTGAGTTACGGCAGTCGGAAGAAAGGGTCAGTCGGTAGAAAGGGTCAGTCGGTGAGGATGAGAGTTATGTTAGAGCGAGACTCTGGAGCAAGTCTCTGAGGGCTGATTAGGGACAGCCTCCAAGATGGGGAAAAGTGATGTTCTCAGAGGAGCCAACTTCTTCAAAGGCAAAAATGTTTTAGAAAAAAAGAACACAGAACCACACAGTCTGGAGGATATTCATGCTCAGGGGTAGGGATATAAAGAGAACGGGGAGGGGAGGGAGGATTTGGAGAAAAACAAGAATAATGAAGGTCCAGAAATGATAAATGGAAGAAAGTGTCGAGGAGGAACAGAGAGGGGACCACCTGCCAAGTACAGCACAAAAGGCAGAGAAAGAAATCGGGAAAGGCCACGCCTGGCGTGGGTAAGTCACTGGCATCGTCCACAGTGTGGTTTCAGTAGTGACAAGAGTGTGGCCACAGCAGGCCATACACTGGATAGGTGACCTGTGACACATGGACAAGACAGCCCAGCAAAAACAGGCCAGAGCTTGGGGGAAGGGCTGGCCATCTGAGGACCCGAGTCTGTGGAAAGCTCTCTATCTTTATAAGCAGAAAGGAAACAATTGCATAGAACTTCTTTCCTTAAAAGAAAGGATTAGTCACACACTGTTTACACTGCTGCCTTCAGAGTGGCAATTTCTGGCACCCGTATAGACTAAGCTTTTCCATATTTCTACTAAATTCATTATTTGACCTGTGGAATGGGTGGGAGAATCTGGCAAAACACAAGCCCTTTTCCACTTAAGGAAAGTGCTCCGGACCTCACAGAAGGAAACCCCCAACAGGCCATAAAATGTTTCCCACAGAAGGCCAGTCTAACACAATCCAAACCTTTCCCCTATGTTTAGCGTACTCAGGTTTATAATCAAGACTAAGAGAAACCAGAAGGGGGAAAAAAACAGAGCTCCAGGAGGAAGCCACTAAGGGTCAACCTCCAGACGTTCAGGGCCAGTTTCTCGTTACAAAATTCAAGGGCTCCTATGTGCCTCGCATGGGTGACAAGCTGTTCAGAAGCATGGGTGCGTGCTACTCGAGGAAGAGGCAGTGCACTCAAGTAAGACGTGCTAGCTGCGGCTGGACAGAGGAAACGTCTTTCCTGCAGAGATCTCAGGGTAATATGCACGGAGGGAAGGACCAAGAAAAAACATACGGCTAGGAAGCGGTCACAAGGCAGCAAAACACACGTGCAAGGGGAGGCTAAAGTTTGTGGCCACCCCACTCCTACAGAATTATTATCAGACCAAAAAAGAATTAGGAGGTAAGAGGTTGCTGATGAAGACATCAAAGGGCAGCACAGACAGGCTGTCAGTGACATGATAAGAGAGAGCTAGAGTGAGCTAGATTGTGCCAGAACACGCACAGCTCAAGTAAAATGAATCAACTGAACCCAAAGCCCCAAGAGCAGGAGGAAAGAAAAGAGTACACTTTGGGACAGACCATTAGGGGATTGGGAAGATGAAATTAAAGAAGGTAGGTATTGCAGGGTGACGGAGAATGCATGAAATTAAGGAAACCTTGGCGGTCATTACCAATAAACATGGAAACCACAACCAAGTTGTTTGGGAACCAATTTTCTTTTGCCAGCGATTCTTTGATGGGCGTGACTTGGCAATATCGGAGACATTTTCAAATGTTAGGACTGAGAGGCAAGATGCTCACATCCAGCAGGTAGAAGCCAGGGACCCACTGAACATCCTGTAACATACAGGACTGTCCTCCACCAGAAGGAATTATCTGGCCCTAAATGCCAATAGTTCCAAAGCTGACAAAAACCCTGTTTTGGACACGTGCTACCATCACCAAACAATTTTAGTAGACATGAGTGAAGAGCAAATGGCCCATGCAAATGGCAATGACAAGGCATAGGGAAGGTAAAAACTGCACGACTCCTCACGTGTGCTCAAAGCCCCACCAGGGCAGGGAGGTTGCCCTGGACTCAAGCTGCCTGGGTGGTGACCTGCAAGGGGGGTTAGTGTCTCACTGAAAATGTAATGGGTAACAATGAAAAAAGTCATTTCTTAGACCCCCATTAAGAACAGTACAACATTCAGGTGGAAAGAAGTTTTTGGTAAACAGCTTACCATGGAAAGGGAGTGTGCCATGAAGAGATGGTGGAAAAATAGCTGCCAAACTCCTTTCTAAGGTGGGGAATCCAATCAATCATCCGGGTTTAGTTATGCTAAGAAGATGATACATGTTCAGGGCTTAACACAAATTGTCGGGGTAAGAGATAAAGGTGAGCACTGCATTCACAATTCCCCACATCTTCCCTTTCTCTAGATGGTCCTCCACATCTGCTCTAAAGAAACATCTAACTGGGGGCGCCTGAGTGGCTCAGTCGTTTGAGCGTCTGACTTCAGCTCGGGTCATGACCTTGCAGTTTGTGAGTCCAAGTCACACATTGGGCTCTGTGCTGGCAGCTCAGAGCCTGGAGCCTGCTTCTGATTCTATGTCTCCTTCTCCCTCTGCTCCTCCCCTGTTCACACTCTGTCTCTGTCTCTCTCTCTTTCTCTCAAAAATTAACATTAAAAAAAAAAGAAAGAAAGAAAGAAACATCTAACCTAAGGTGTCTCTCCATCGGCCCCCAAGAGCCAACCTGTGTCTCTGCACAGCCATGCTTAGGAGATATTCTTCTGAACATGACTGCTGTATGAAAACATCCAAGGAATTCTCAACTCATCTAATCCCAAGTTCCTAGAGGATACAAAATATAATCAAAGGGCTGTAATGAAGAGGAGACTTTAAGAAGCAGGGAGAAAAAGGCTTCCTCTTGGAAGGTTTAATGAAATAATCCCAATACTTGGGAAACACAAAATGAAGTGGGCTGAAATTAAATGCTTGAAGAAAATGTAAATGGTCTAAACAACTCAATTAAAAGGCAGAGGTTGTCAAACTGGTTAAAAAGCAAGACCCAACTATGTGCTCCCTACAACAGACACACTTTAAATGTAAAGGCAGACACATTAAAAGCAAAAGAATGAAAAAAAGATTTAACGTGTTAACATGAATCAGAACAAAGCTGGAGCGGCTATGTTAATATTAGGCAGGGTAGATTTCACAGAAAAGAATATTATTAAGGACAAAAAGGATCATTTCATAAGGATAAAGAGTCAATTCATCAAGAGGACACAAGAATCCTAAACAGCTGTGCATGTGATAAAAGAGCTTCAAAATATGAGAAGCAAAAACTGTTTTTAAAAGAAGCCATGAGAAGCAGATCACTTTGTTGTTTTAGTTCCTGTTTCAACACCCGTTTAAAAAACTGACAGCACAAGTACACAGAAAATCAGTCAGGATACAGAAGATTTAAACAACACTATCGACCAACTTAACCTAATTGACATTCATAGAACACTCCACCCAACAACAGCTGAACACATATTTTTCAAGTACATACAGAGTATCTACCAAGACAGACCATAATCTAGGCATATAAAAAGTGTCAGTGATTTTTAAAGGATTTGACTCATACAAACGAAGTGCTCTGCCATCATGAAATTCACTTAGAAATCAATAACAGTAAGATCTCTGGAAAGTCCTCTAAATACGTGTAAACTAAAAACCAAACTAGATTTTAAACTTCAAAATAACCAAAAGATTCACACAACTAGGAGAAACAATCCTAAAATTTGAATGGAACCACAAAAGACCCCAAATAGCCAAAGCAACCTTGAAAAAGACAAGCAAAGCTAGAGGCATCAAAATTCTAGACTCCACATTGTATCATAAAGCTGTAGTGATCAAGACAGTATGGTACTGACACAAAAATAAATACATAGATCAATGCAACAGAATAGAAAACCCAAAAATGAACCCTCAACCTATATGGTCAATTAATCTATGACAAAAAAGGAAAGCATATCCAATGGGAAAAAAAGACAGTCTCTTCAGCAAATAGTGCTGAGAAAACTGGACAGCAACATGCAAAATAAAGATGGATCACTTTCTTATGCCATACACAAAAATTAATTCAAATGGATTAAAGACCTAAATTGAGATGGGAAACTATCAAAATCCTAGAGGAGAACACAGGTAGTAAGTAATCTCTTTGACACTGGCCATATCAACTTCTTACTAGACACGTCTCCAGAGGCAAGGGAAACAAAAGCAAAAATAAACTATTGGGACTTCATCAAAATAAAAAGCTTCTGCACAGCAAAGGAAACAATCAACAAAACTAAATAAAAGGCAACCTACACAATGGGAAAACATATTTGCAAATGACGTATCTAATAAAGGGTTAGTATCCAAAAGCTAAAGAGAGCTTATCAAACTCAACACCCAAAAAATAATACAATTAAAAAATGGACAAAAGACGTGAATCAAAATTTTTCCAAAGAAGACATACCGATGGACAACAGACACATGAAAAGATGCTCAACATCACTCATCATCAGGGAAATACAAATCAAAACTACAATGGGATATCACCTCACACCTGTCAGAATGGCTAAAATTAACAAAGCAAGAAACAACAGGTGTTGGTGAGGATGTGGAGAAGGGGGAACCCTCTTGCATTGTTGGTGGAAATGCAAACTGGTGCACCTGCTCTGGACAACAGTGTAGAGTTTCCATAAAAAATTAAGAATAGAACTACAATCCAGCAATTGCACGACTAGGTATTTACCCAAAGGATACAAAAATACAGATTCAAAGGGGTACATGCACCCTGATGTCTATAGCAGCAATATCAACAATACCCTAACTATAGAGAGAACCAAATGTCCATCAACTAATCAATGGGTAAAGAAGATGGGCGGCTCAGTTGGTTAAGCATCCAACTCTCCACTTCGGCTCAGGTGAATGATCTCATGGTTGTGAGAGCAAGCCCCATGTGAGGCTCAGGGCAGAGCATGGAGCCTGCTTGGGATTCTCCTTCTCCCTCCCCCTCCCTCTCTCTCTCTCTCTCTCTCCCCCCATCCCATGCTCATGTTCTTTCTTCAAAATAAATGTTAAAAAAAAGATGTGGTGTGTGTAATGGAATATTACTCTGTCATAGAAAAGAATGAAATCTTGCCTTTTGCAATGACTTGGATGGAGCTAGAAAATATTATGCTAAGCCAAAGAAGTCAGTTAGTCAGAGAAAGACAAATACCATATGATTTCACTCATATGTGAAGTTTAAGAAACAGAACAAATGATCATGGGAGGAGGAAAAAAAGAGAGACAAACTAAGAAACAGACTTAACTATAGAGAACAAACTGATGGTTACCAGAGGGGAGGTGGGAGGGGGAGGGGGGAAATAGGTGATGAGGATTAAGGAGGGCACTGGCTGTGAGGAGCACTGGGTGACACATTCAGGTTGCACCTGAAACTAATATTACATGGTATGATAACTAACTGGAATTTAAATAACTTTAAAAAAAGATGAACAAATCTTAGGAAATCTAACATACAGCATGGTGGCTCTAGTTAATATTATGTTATTTAATGGTTTAAATTTCCTAAGATTACAAGTGTTCTCACCATAATAAAAGGGAATTTGTGACTTAATAGATGTTAATTAGCTTGACTGTATAATTATTTCACAACATGTGAACATATCAAACCATCACATTACAGACCTTAAGTACATACAAGTTTTGTCAACTATCCAAAAAAAACCCAAAGGATCAAAGAAGAAATCCAAAGGAAAATTAAACATTATTTTGAACTGAAAAATGCAAACACAATCTATTCAAATTTATGGGATGCTGCTAAACTACTATCAAGGAGTAAATCTATAGGGCTAAATAACTCTATTAGAAATGAAGGTCTCCAATCAGTGACCTCGGCTTCCACATAGAGAGAAACTAGAAAAAAGATGATGCTCAAAATGGAGAGGAAATGAAATAAAGGGCAGGTCAGAAATCAATGAAATGTAGAAATAGAAATCACAAAGACCAAAAGTTGTTTCTTTGAGATCAGTGAAACCAATAAAACTCTAGCTAGCTAGATAGCTAGATTTGAAAAAAAAAAAAAAAAAAAAANGAAAATTAAAAAAAAAAAAAAAAAAAAAGACGACGACGACACAAACTGTCACTATCAGAAAGGGAAGGGTGATATCACTATAGACCCAGAAGGTCAAAAGGTCTAATGGAACAGTTTGAAGAAGCCCCCATTACCCAGATGAAACAATTTTAGCAATGGTAAGGAAAGGAAATGATTTGAAGTATTTCATACACTATGTTTATCCATTCATTAAAAAAATCATAAATCACCTTTGGAAATGCTAATCAACTCATTTCAAAACTAGTCAGTGAAAGGCTAGAACCAAGCATATTACACCCTCATGTGATGGGTAATTTTATGTATCAACTTGGAGGGTATTTTTGGATGAGATTAACACTTAAGTCCCTGAGTAAACAGATGGCCCCTCATAATTGAGTTAAAGGCCTCCGTGGATGAGTTGAAGACCTCCATGGCTAACAGAGAACTCTTAGCAGCAGATGGTCTTTGAACTTTTTCCGCACCACTGGTTCTCCTGGGTCTACACCTGCTGACCCACACCAAAGATTTGGATTCACCAGCCCCCATAATCACATATGTCAATTCCTTATAAATAAATCTCTATTATACATACACACAACTTATAGGCTCTGTTTCTCTGGAGAAGCCTAATATACCTACCACCTTTGCTATACAAACAACCTCAACCAAATAAGTGAGGAAATGGAAGTAAAAAAGGAACAGAATTAAAACACAATTGTTTGCAACCCCTTACGAAAAGGAGGCTCTGATCATCAACGGCTGCTAGCATCACAAAGACAGGCACACTCTTGATGGAAGACCCTACTTAGGAAGTAGTCCAATCAAAAATCAAACTCGGGGGCACCTGGGTGGCTCAGTCAGTTGAGCCGTCCAGCTTCAGCTCAGGTCATGATCTCACAGTCTGTGAGTTGAAGTCCCACATCAGGCTCATTGCTGTCAGCACACAGCCTGCTTCAGATCTTCTCTCTCTCTCTCTGCCCCCACCATGATTGCACGTTCTCTCTCAAAAATAAACATTAAAAAACAAATCAAACTCAACTCTGACCAACACTCTAGATCGATACACATTTACAGGAAATCCAGCAGGACAGAGTACATGTTAACATGATAGGGGTATAACCAGCAAAATCTATAGTTTCTGCAAGAAATTTCAAGGGAAAAGAGGGGAAAGGGACTCACAGATTAAAAGATTTGAGACATATGAACCTGTTGCAAGGGATGAACACTATTTTGATCCTGATTTGAACAAGTAAAGAGTTAAGTACTTATGAAACATTTAGGGAAATTTAGATACCTGGATTTTTAATGACATTATTTGTTTTGGGTAGGCTAATAATCTCGCAGCGATTTATTAAGAGCCCGTACCTCTTACAGATACATGCTGAAATATTGATAGATTGCTTTCAAAATAATCAGAAGGAGGCAGGGAAGCAGATTTGAGCATAAACAAAACAAGTGACTGAGTTGTTAAGCATGAAAGTTGCTGAATGGATATTTTGAGGCTTCTTTACACTATTTTCTCTATTATTTTTGTGATTAAGCTATTCTATAAGAGTTTACAAAATATAAATATCCTTTAACAATTATCTTTTGTGATTTTTTTAAACCTGTATCAAATCACGTATTTACAAGTACTCTGAAAAGGAGAAAACACTATATGGTTAAGATACACTATTACTTACTCACAAAAAGAGAAAAGGAAACTGATAAACAGTGAGAGGAAAAGTGGATGACAAAGAAAATTCCAGCAATACACATCCTCTCTCTCCTTCTATTGTTAATTATTGAAGCTACATGCTGAGACAGATATCCTGTCTGCCAAGAAAGAGTTAACTACTCAACAGCCCTAAAAAACCCAAAAGACTAAAATCATCAAAACCCTGAACTAGAATAAGTTATTTAGCAAGTAACTGTGGAAGGAAATATTGTTAATAACTAAAGTCCTTAGTTTTGTCAAAAATGAGCTACTATATTTGGTTACTTGGGACAGTGTCCCTGAACACCAACTAAAAAGGAACTGTAGTCATCCATTTATCTCAACTGAGAGAGGCCAGAGGAAACCTAACTAAATACAGTCCCAAAAAATTCCACAATGTAAACAACGATTAAGGCTTCTACCCTCCTGGGGAACTGCCAACTCTAAGTTTTTTTAATCAAATTTTAGGAACCAAATTCTGACTCTACCACTTACCATGGGAAAAAAGAGGAGAATTACCTCAACTTCCTCAATTCAATCTAAGGGGAATAATACGCACCTCATAAAGTTAATGTGAAGACAAACATAAAATGTGATTTCTTCTGAAATGTGTGGAAATACCTAGCACAGTACCAGATGCACACACAAGGATGTTTTTATTCTTTCTCCTCCAACAAAAAGGAGGACATCACAAAAACAGAATTTCACCCTCCCGATAATACTAGAGTTCATACTCAGAAATTATACAAATGTATAGTCAAGAGAAAAGCAATATTTGCTCAAAGTTTTATTATAAGTAACTTCAGAATTTTTTTTCAAGACCATGAGTTTGGAATTTATAGTCCCACTCACAGCAATCAGAGGGTCAATTGTTCATACTGATACACAAAAGAAAGCTTTCCATGAGTTTGCAATAGTCAAGGAATCTAGGACTATAGCTGCTGTGAAATAGTTTTACCACTCCTCAGAACTAAACACTGAATTACTATATGATCTAGCAATTCCGCTCCCAGGTGTAAACCCAAAACAACTGACAGCAAGGACTCTGACAGGTAATTGTACACCAAATTTCATTCATTATCATCAAGTAGTCATCATTCGTAATACTCAAAAGGGTAGAAACAACCGAAGACATGCCCTATGACAGATGAATGGATAAACAATTGTGATGGACACATACAATGGAATATTATCCAACTCTTCAAAGGAATTAAGTTCTGATACATGCTATAATGTGGCTGAACCTGGAAAATGTTAAGCTAAGTGAAATAAGTCAGTTTAAAAAGAGGACAAATTTTGTGCAATTCCACTTTTATTAGTTACCTAGAATAGGCAAATTTATAGACACAAAATAGAATGAACAAGGGTAAGGGATGGGAGTTTTTAATAGGTATAAAATTTCTGGTTTGGGGTAAGGAAAGTTTTGGAAACAGACAATGGCAGTGGCTGCACAATACTGTGAATGTAATTAATACTAGTAAATTGTACACTTAAGATGACTGAAATGGAGACACCTGGGTGGCTCAGTTGGTTATGCAGCTGACCTTGGCTCAGGTCATGATCTCGCAGTTTATGGGTTCGAGTCCCGCATCAGTCTCCATGCTGACAGCATAGAACCTGGAGCCTGCTTCAGATTCTGTATCTCCCTCTCTCTCTGCCCCTCACACATTAAAAATTTTTTACAAATAAAATGATTGAAATGGCAAATTTTATGAACTGTTTTACCACAATAAAAAAAACTATGTAATAAAGATCCCAGATCTATTAAAAAATAATTTTATATATATATTGCACATATATATAGCTATATATGTATAGCATATATATAGTGCACTTCCTTTAGAGAGAAAGGGCAAAGGCAGGTTTCTTAGCCCCTGACCTCCAGCCTCCAAGATTTCTGGATAATACCAAGTAAGGTTTGTTCATCTCAGGAAATTCCAAGTATATTTTTTGTCCTTTTTTAGCCTATTTAAGACACCAATTCTAAAGGTGCATGGTGGCTCAGTTGGTTGAGCATCTGACTCTTGATTGCAAGTCAGGTCATGATCTCACAGTTCGTGAGATCAAGCCCCAAGTCGGGATTCTCTCTCTCCACCTCTCTGCCCCTCCCCAACTCGTGTGCCCACGTACACACTCTCTCTTAAAATAATAACCTTTCAAAAAAAAGAAAAAAGACACCAATTCTATAGTAATGACTAGGTATATGGTTCCATCCCCCATATTATGACTTCTATCTTTTTTTCCTCCTGCTTTCTAACACTCTTCACTTGGGCAGCCACTCCTCGAACCCCATGAAGATTTCAGCCTCTTCAGCCCTTAATGCCTTATATTCTCCAATGACCGTCTCTTTACAGCAATGAAGGAATCAACATCCTGTTTGCCAGACATGGGAAATAACCCCCATTCACTTGCCTGGGAAGACTTTCATACTCAATTATGCTCATTCTCCACATTCTTTCCCCCAGCATTGTTATATCTGTTATATTTACATGAATTCTTTAGTCAACTCTCCACCACAGACCCTAATGGCAGCAAGAAGAGACATTCGTGGTTTTTGGTTTGGGATGCTAGCTTCATACACTCCCCCTCATTATCTGTAAACCTAGAAAACCACAACCGATAGTGGGAATATGTCCAACAAAACTGTTCTGTCACTATTTCCCCCCTTCCTAACAAACATCTTCCTTACACTGAGCTCTGATAGGCATCTAGAGAGTATCAAGGACGTATACAATGGGTACAAGGATCCAAGAGCTCACCTCGGTATTTAAGATGGAGGAAGGAACAACAGCACTGATTCAGATTTGGGGAATTAAAATCGTACTTCTGCCTGTGCCAGTGAAGTCTGCAAGCCAAGAGCCAACCAGGGTCCTGTCTCAGTGGCCTTGTCCATGAAGCAGAGGGATCTAGGAGACAACCTCCCAAGTCCCCCAGCTCTGAAGTTCAGTTATAAACACATCAACAACTTTATCTCCAAAACTGTTCTCTAGTCACATTAAGACACATTTCATAGGAGATGTATTTGTTTTTAATGTAGGATGCATTTAGGTACCTATTCAAGGAGAAAGAGTCTCTCGAGGTTTTATTTCCCCATTCAAGCTATGTAAAAAAGAAAATTCTTTCCCTTTTTAAGGTGAATGCAGTAAATTCTGTTTTCCCCAAATGGCCTTGGTTTTTTTTCTATTACAATTGCTGCTAAACTAGGTCACCTAAGTAATAAATATTGAAAGCATTTAACTAAATTCAAACATCTGTTCCAATCCTCTTTTAGGGCTTGGTCCAGCTGAAACAAAATATCCACTGCCCTACAGAACCTGCAAGATCCACACTGTTGAAAATGTTGTGGTTTTTTTCCTGAAGCCAATAGACCCAGTGGAAAAAAATATATCTATATGTATATATTTTTTTGTCTAGAGAGTACAACAGTACACAGAAGCAACATGTCTAGAGAGTACAACAGTACACAGAAGCAACAAAATCCCAGCAAGTAAATCATGCCACAGTGGATCTTCCTGTGCAAGGACAAAAGAACTCCTAGACTTCATTTGGTAGGAATCCAGTTGAAGGCTTGGCCTGGTAGGTCTATTCGAGAATGTGGTGAAAGAAGTGCCTCTCCAGCTCCCATATACACTAGGAGAGTTTTGCTCTAAGAGGAGCTGCCTCATTTTCCATTGGGAATTCTAAGCCAGTAACTGAAATTTGACTTGGGGTTTATAAGATAAAATTGGTTTGTGTATAGAAAGACACTTTTATAAAGTTATGAAATACATGATTAGAAGAAGGTATCTGCAATGCACATACGAAATAAGGATATTAGATACAGAAGTCTCTTTTAAATTAATGACAAAACAAACTGGTAACCCAAGAGGAATGAAACAAAAGCCAGTAGGAAAATGGACAATGGACATGAATGGGCAATTTACTTAAGAGTGAGTTTAAAACACTGTGGTATCCCAACCATACCAGTGATATAAACTTAAAATTGTTTTTGACATCTACTTTGAGATTTTTTTTCAAATTCCTGAAATTTAGGGGAAAAAATGACAGACTTCCTGCTGACAGGACTATAAAGCGGGAAGAGGTTACTCTGCACATCACTGGTAGAAATATGAATTACAACCGAATGTGGAAATCAATCTAGAAAACCCTAAATTCAAAATGAACATGTCTACTGACCCAGTAATCACATTCTTTATGATTTACTTAAAGGAAATAAAAGCCTACTTTGTAAGGATATACTTAACATGTTTACTGAATCACAAATAAAGAAAAACAGCAAAAAAAAAAAATACTGGAAACAAACTGCTCATTAGTTGAACAGTCTAATAAATCAGCACATTAATAACATGGAATATTATAACGACTGAAAGGACTTAGATCCATGTTATGGAAGAGTTTCTACGATCTCTCTTAAGTGAGAAGATCAAAATTCAGAAACATTTATGTATTATGTCCCTGTTGTTTATTAATCAATTCAAAAAAGCTACACATGACTATATGGGCATAAGAAACACAGAAGGTTGGGGTGCCTGGGTCGCTCAGTCTGTTAAACCTCCGGCTCTTGATTTCAGCTCAAGTGGTGATCTCGTGGTCATGAGATTGAGCCCGGTGTTGGACTCTGTGCTGACAGCGCAGAGCCTGCTTTGGATTTTCTCTCTCTCTCCCTCTTTCTGTCTGTCTGTCTTTCTCTCTCTCTCTCTGCCTGTCTCTCCCCCCCTCAAAATAAATGAATAAACATTAAAAAGGAAGAAACACATCTGTCCTCCAGATTATTATTAGTTATTTGTGGAAAGGGAGTGGTACTGTTAAAGTGAGACACTTTTTAACATCACAACTCCATCAGACAGATTTTGATCACCTATTTATAGATTATACACAATCACAAATCTGCAGACTCTATGGACATACGGATTAGCTCTGGCCACAGCTTCCACCACGACTGGGTCATCAGCACTTTCTTCTCGTCCTCCTACGGTATCTCAGAGTCACCGAGTCTTACAATGTAACTCTCAGAAGTTAATTTTTTTTAAGTTTTTATTTAAATCCCAGTTAGTTACATACATGTAATATTAGTTTCAGATATACAAAATAGTGTATAGTGATTCAACACTTCCATATATCACCTGGTGTTCATCACAAGTACAGCCTAACAGATCAATGAAACCAGGGGCTGGTTCTTTGAAAAAATTAAGAGATTTTNTCAGCAGAGAGCCCAATGCAGGGCTCGAACCCACGAACCGCGAGATCATGACCTGAGCTGAAGGCGGATGCTCAACCAACCGAGCCACCCAGGCGCCCCTACTTCCTGCCCTTTAATACATGATCATTCCATACCCACTATCACCACTTTCTTAATTTGACTTTCATATTCATCTTCTAAATGTTTGCTTCCAAACAACCCCGTGAGCATGATCCTGTGACTATACAACATATTTTAAAAACTCTGAAAACTCAAGATGCCTGGGTGGCTCACTCGGTTAAGTGTCCCGACTTTGGCTCAGGTCATGATCACACGGTTCATGGGTTCAAGCCCCATGTTGGGCTCTATGCTGACAGCTGGTTCAGAGCCTGGAGCCTGCTTCAGATTCTGTGTTTCCCTCTCTCTGACCCTTCCCTGCTCACGCTATCTCTATCTCAAAAACAAATTAAAAAATTAAATTAAAAAATAAAATTTAAAAAAAACCTCTGAAAATAAAAAGCAACATTAAATTGCCATCAGTGACTCTCTCGTCCTTGCAAAAATAAGCTTCACAGATCTCACTACCTTTGAAATCTCTACAGCACTCATAACATATTTAAAAACAGAAGAATTTAACATCGACATGTGTACTAAATACCCAAGATACTATATTCAGTTCCCATCTGGTGTCACTTCCTTTCAGCCAGAAACTTCCTTCCGAATTTTTTGATGTACCAATCTATAGCAAACAGTTTTCCATTTTCATTTTTCTGAAAATACCTTTATTTCATCTTCATCTGTGAAGGATTTTTCTTTGAACATAGAAGTCCAAGTAGACAATTGGGTTTTTCAGCACTTGAAAAACAGTTCACCATTTGATAACCTCCCTTATTTCTGATGAAAAGTGATCTACCATTTATATCATTGTTCCACTGTATATATCTTTTTACCTGCTTTCTAGATTCTCTCTTTATCTTTGATTTTTCAGCTGTTTTACTTTGAAGTGGCTAGGTGTGGTTTTCTTTGTATTCACCTTCCTTGAGCCATTTTTTCTTCAAACCTCTTTCCTGACACATGCTCTCTCTTCTCGCCTTCTGAGATTACAAAAGCATATGTATTAATTGCTTTTATCCCAACAGTACTGAGACTTTCCATCTTTCTTTTATCATTTTTCTGTTTTCTCCAGATACGGTAACGATCTTTAATCTTTGACCTTTATCCTGCTTCCACTTTTTATGTTTTCTATTTGTCTATTAAATTTCCCCTCCGTTGTTTCATGATGACATTTGAAGTTGAGAATATTTACGGTAGCGGCTTTGAAAGACCTTGTGCGTGAATTCCAACATCTCAGTCATCTTGGGGTTGTTTTCTACTGATTGCTTCTTCTCTTGACTGAATCGCATTTCCTTTTTTTTCCTCATGACTGGTATTATGGAAAGGATATTATGCATATTATGGTGTAGAGACTATCTTCTTCTGAAGAATTCTGGCCAGACAGTTACTTGGCTAGATTCAAACTCCAAATTCTATTTCCCTATGGTGTGCAGTGCCTGGAACTACTCAATTCCTTCAGCTTTCCAGCTTTTACATTTCACTGGAAACTGTTGAGTCTCCCCAAGGATCAGCCAAGAATTTGGGCCGAATTTATATACAGATGTTGGGGCTTCCCCTTCTGTGGCTCCCTCCTTTCCCGGATGTGTCTCACTTTTCAGTCTCTCTGGCAGCCACAAATGTCATTCATCTCCTAACGCAAGTCAGGAATTGCCATCCTCTGCTCTAGGCCCAGCCACCCCTCTCTGCACAGACTGGAGAACGCCATCAGGCACAAACAAAACATATAAATGTTAACTTTATCCAAATGAAATTCACTTCTTTCAAGAGTCAATTCCTCTCCAAACTGTCTACTTTCACTTGTTCTCTGGTATCTTCAGGTAATTGATTTTATATTTTATCTAGAGTTTACAAACGTTATCTGTAGGAAGCTTAGCCTAATAAAAGCCTATCACTATTAGCACTGCCAGAATAGAAATCTCATCTGTATTTTAAAAACATGTTTCTTTCCAACAAGATCAGTAACATTTTACATTGATATCCCTTGTTTAAAAAAATAATAAAAAACCCAAACAGTAATATTTCCTATTGATTTGTAAGTAATCAGATTACCTAAGGAATAAAGATCTGAGTTTTCAGCTCCATAGCAACCATTTGCTTACTTGAGTACAAAAAGCCTAGGGTATCAATTTGGAACTGGTCACATGCATGTTTACATTTGGTAATGGAATTATTTTTAAAGTGGAGGGAAATGTGTCCTCTTTAGAGAGAAGAATAGATGCAATTTTTTCTTCCCATTTGGAAGGCAGCATTACCTTGCACATTAGCTCAGAAAACCACGAGGTTTATTATCATGTGCAATCCAACTCAGGAAAGCAGTCTGTTTGCCAAGGCCAGCAGGATTCATCACATTTCTGGCAATCGGGGAATTTGTAAAATTCAATTCAGTGAATAATAAATTAACATCATTATGTGGTACTCACTGAGCACTACAAGCCAATTACAGTAAAGGGCTTTACGTCATTCCCCACATGGAATCTGCAATTCACGTGATAAGGTGTGGCATTCTACGTTCTGCAAGAAGGCCAGTTAGAGCTTCACTGATGAAAAGCAGTATTCAGACAGCCAAGAGACACTTGGACGTCACATAGTCCCATCATGTCATTCTACAGATGGGGAAACTGAGGGCCAGAGGAATGCAACTACTCAAAATCAAAAAATGAACTCTCAACAATGGCAGAAACAAGTCTAGAGCCCACTGCTTGTTGCACTGTCTTCTACTACTTGTCTTAGATCCAGGAAAAAAAAATAGCAAAACAATTATATTTTTTTAATATAGACGATAACAGAGGTAAAAAGTTTTAGGGGAAGAACAAATGAAACCTCCTAATCTGTACTCTCTCACTTGGTGCTTGGTGAGATCAGTTATTTAACCTCCTTAGATCTTTAAAGAATACAAAGAGCCAAATAAACTTACCCCAGAAGAGTCGTCTTACAGAAACACCGATAAAAATAACTGCAAATAGCTTGTGAATATGAGTAACTGTAAAAGCTCCTTTGCAAATTGTTGGTCATTAACTTACATCACTTAACCCGCTACCTTTTATCGCCAGAATCCACTCATCCTGTTACGATCTCTTTTTACATCTTTCAGTTCCACATTCAACTACCCACATGGGATCTAGGAGATGCTAAGTGCTAAGCCCTAACTTGCTGATATGTCAAAAAGAAAATAAAAAGGACGGGTGACTCCCTCATTTCCACAAACGCCATCACCACCATCAGTGTTGCTTTCACTGTAACACTGCCTCCCGTCAGTGCCTTCTAATAACTGCTGCTTCACAATCATTTCTTCTACTCAGAAATAACTGCATTTTCAACACCAAAAAGACCAAGAGGAGCGTGTGTGTGTGTGCCTGTGCACGCACACACGTGTGCACACATTATACCAGTTGTCTGGGTTCCTAAGAAAGAAATCAAGAGAACAATTTGGAAACATTTACACTGGCAAAGGCAGAGCCCACGAAGGTAAAACATTTTTAAAAAAATATTTTGAGCAGGCCTATCTTAGCTGCCAAAAAAAGAAAAAAAAGGAAAAAAAACCTGCCAAGAAGCTGTTTCAAAATACTTGGATTGTTCTGCCTCTTTTTCCCCCTCCCAACTGTTTCCACCAGGCAGTAAATAAAATCCCAGAGTCCTTGGGCAACAGTCTATCTCCATGAACAGGAGGGAGAGCAGGAGCAGAAGAATATGGAGGGGAAAGAGGGGCAAGCCAAAAACGTTTGCATTTAACCATCTCAACTGCCGCAAACCAAATATTTGATTTTGCTCACTTATTTCCCTTTGAAAATACATGCACATGCAACAAAGGTTTGATTCAAACATATGAGGGACTGGTGAGGACCTTATGAGCTAAATGCTAGTTTGTTGAAAGGTATGTTCCACCTTAGAGAATGTCTGCTGGAGTAAATGTGGGTACTGCGTGGTCTCCTACTGCTTTGGATGCCTGGTGGGGTGGTCTCTTTCTCTTACGTCTTACGTTTCCTACCCTCCACCCATGACAGGAATCAAGGGAAAAAGAAATTAGAAGTGACTGACATCTTCCCACTAGGAAGGAGGAGCTCAGGTCTTTAAAGCAGCTCCATAAAGTGACGGGGGTTGGGGGGGAAGTTTATACAAGAAACAACAGAATTCACTGGCAGCAACCAGGCTCACAAAGTGGGAGAGAAATGACAAGAGTTTCAGAGTTTAGGGTCATGGGAATAGGGGCTCTTCAGGGGTCATTCTTGTGTGCAGAGAGCACGAGTCATGGCAGAAGAGGATTTCAGGTTTTTCTGTGGCACCCAGGAGCTCCTCAAATACTTCATCAGGTACTTAAGCAAAAATTACCGATAAATTACTTACATTCCCCTAAGGCAAAAAGTCTACCCATGAGACATGTCTCCAACTATTTATTCCTCTAAGGAAAACACATTCATCCCACTGTTTGTATATAATATAGATGAGGAGAGTGTGGAGTAAAAAGTAAGAAGGAATAATCCAGAAGTCTTAAAGTCCGGAGCTGTCAAACACCTAACTGGTAGGAGCCTTTACCTTAGCTGTGTGTGTGTGTGTGTGTGTGTGTGTGTGTGTGTGTGTGTGTGTGTTTCAACACCAAACTGGTGGGAGCCTTTACCTTAGCAGTGTGTGTGTGTGTGTGTGTGTGTGTGTGTGCGCGCGCGCGCTTCAAAGCCCAGGCTGTGAGGTTTATGAATTTTACAAATTCAAGTTCTAATACAATACGATCATTTCCATAAGCTTGCTGAAAACAAAACAAAAACCTCACATTATCCTAGCACGCCATACCCCGTGAGAGACAGAACCCAGTAAAGATTACATCCCTTCCATGGGATAACTGGCTGATGGATGGGCTTTGGGTGAGGGGAGTCTGGGTCTCACGCAATTGCGTAACAAATTATGTATGTGTGTGGGTTTGTGTTTTTGGCAGTTTAAGAAGTCAACAGTTTCAAATACACACACACACACACACACACACACACACACACACACAGCTCTGGTGAGAAACTACTGAGACAGTTCACGGACCACTGACAGTTCAAGTCCCTGAGATTACAGATGAGACACCTGAGGTTCACAGAGCGCACAGGGATGACCTCTGTCCACAGTCACACGGCTAGAGGCACCCCTCCCCCACCACCCCTGGCCAGAATGGGTCTGGGAAGCTCAGGGTGGCATGAGGACTTCCTTCTCACAGCAACAGGGGAGGCCTAAACCGGGCACGTCGGAATAAAGAATCACACTGAAAGTCAACATCCAAACAGCATCAAGGAAAGTCTGGAAAGCTTTTCCAGCCAGGGCTCTGGAAGCAGATTCAAAAGCTAGACTGAATCTGCTAGACAGACTGAAAAATCCAGACCTGTGGAGACACAGACGACGAGGCAGAGACTCTGAGGACGCAGAGCTTCCTTCTGGTGCCCGTCATGTTCACAATACTAGGTGCTCTCACCACTTAGTCCTGTACGTTTTTCTACTCTGCATTATACTTGGGGGAGAGCAATGGTTAGCCTCCTCCTAGAAGCATCCAAGGCACTATTCATTCATTCAATATTTATTAAATACCATGTGCCCGGAATGCAAAGAGAAAAAAAGATGGGGAAAAAGAGACTCAGACAAGATGCAAGGGATCTTGCACAGAGGTGCTCGCATCAGACAGCCCGGTGTGATGATCCCAGCTGCTCCAGCCACTGGCTGAGTAACCTCAGGCAGGTCTCTCTGCCTCTAAAACTCTGTTCCTTCAGTAAAACCAAGAGTGCCTAGAACACAAATGGGCTCTGTTACTACCAGTGGCAACACAGTATCTGTCCTGAAGGAGCTCACAGACCAGAGAGGAGGAACAATTACCTAGTTACAATCCCAGAGGACCGAGTTCTATCACTGAGTGCCCAGGGAGCAGTCCACACCTTCCCCACCACTGCCAACAGGGGTCACGGGTGATCCATACTCGTGTACATGCACACAGTACAAACCTCAATTCATACTGCTTCCGGGACAAGTTCCACAGAAGGGCTGCTGCCCAGCGGGGCAGCAATGCTAGACAGTAATTAGGCACCACTGGAGTCCCGTGTGGGATGCAGCGGTCTGTCTAGACTAACAAAGCCTGACTCAAGCAGGCTTCTCCTCAGGTCACACATGTTCATCCCGTGTCTATACACCCACAGTCTGCCCCACCAGCAAACAAAAGGGACCAAAACGGACTTCACGAGGTAATCCTCTCTGAATCCCACTTCTACCAACACGTACCTTCCCTGCCCTTGCAAAGCCATAAGCAATGGTACTGGGTTACACTTCAACCGATGCTTTGTTATTGTTGCACTGGAGAGTTAAGGTCAGATTTCTCTCTATTATCCCACTGGGAGTACCACTACCACCCTGTCCCTTCCTTTCAAGACAGCAAAGATCATTAGCAGGGTGGCTTGGCCTATTCTGGCCCCATCACCCTCCAGTTATACAACTGTGGATAAGTCAGTTAACCCTGCCTCAGTTTCCTATCTCTAGAAGGGGAATAATAATAGTAGCTACCTAAAGGCATTGTGATGACGACAAAACAATCTTCCGTGAGGAGAGTTTTTGCACTATACGTGAATCAAACGAAGCACTCATAAGGATCACCCATTTGTCACAACAAACTAGAGTTGATGCAGCATCCAGGAATTGAACACAAGAGTCACAGGCAAGAAAACATCATACATCAGGACCCCTTTAGGGAAAACACCATACCACCCGAGACAATACCGGTTACCGTACCAAGTGAGTAACTGATGTGTTGTGAAACATCCAGGAGGAAAAAAAGGTCAATTCTGAAGATAATGATAATAAACAAGAATAACTTCAAAGTCTTTTTTCCCTCCATACAATTCCTTAAACATGATATACTGCACAATATCTAAATGAGAAGGCGAATGAAACAATGGAATTACCCAAATTTTCCAACTTTCTCTTCCTGTCTTGGAAATTCACAATATTCTTCCACCAGGAAAAAGAAAACCACTTTCAGATTTAAAAAGTAGGTTGTTAATAACACATGAGGCACATGAGGTCAATTAAATTTCAGCTCAATCAACATCACCAAGTTGACTAAATCACATTTGATCAAAGTTCGTTTAATCAAACTTTTAACAAGTTCATAGTTTCAGTCTTTTGTGACTGTATCAAATAATATTGTTTTCTAAGTGAAGCAATGGTTCATTATCTGTAAGTTTATTCTAGTGTTTGGGAAGCGAATAACTTTTTAAGATATATAAATACATTGATGAAAACATCCAATAGTGACAAAAACTACTTTAAGTCTGGAAACAAAGTACCACAAATTGAAAAAAATATTTACTGGCTACATATTAACAGGCTTTAGTAAATAAGTAATACCTGGCCCAACACAGGATACTTTCAGTGTCAGACACTTTGCATTTTGCTCAATATTTTAATGTTACACTTTTATGAATGACTAGGACAGGGTTTCTTAACCTCGGCACTGCTGATGCTTTGAGCCAGATAATTATCGTGGGGGCTCATCTTGTGCACTGGAGGGGAGTCAGCAGCACTGCTAGCCTCTGGGCACAGAAGCCCGTAATACCCTCTCCCAAATCATGACAATCAACCACATCTTCAGACACTGCCAGATGTCCCTTGGGGGGCAAGAATGCCCTGGCTGAAAACCACAGACTAAAGGCATGACTTTTTCCTTCCCAGTTTTATTCTGAAAAGCACTTGTGATATCAGGAAGCAACTTTTTTAAGCTATTACTCTCTAACAGGGACTTTGCAACATGTTCTATGCACATCCTCTCCCATCTCACAATCCTATTTTGTCCCCATTAAAGAAAGGTATGGCCAGGCCAGTCTTTTAAGGTCTGAAGCCCAAAATTTGCCCATTTTTGTTGTTCATTTATAGTCGTTATTTTTTCATTGAGGTATTTTATTTTTTTAATGTTTTATTTATTTCTGAGAGAGAGAGTGAGAGACAGCGTGAGCAGGGGAGGGTCAGAGAGAGAGAGAGAAGGAGACACAGAATTCGAAGCAGGCTCCAGGCTCTGAACTGTCAGCACAGACCCCAATGCGGGGCTCAAACCCATGAACCGTGAGATCATGATCTGAGCCGAAGTCGAACTCTTAACCAACTGAGCCACCCAGGTGCCCCATTGAGGTATTATTTTAAATGCCGTGTTCGAAGCACCATGATCACCATTAAGTAGCATACAAGAGACTTCTTTTACTTTCACTTGTCACTAATAAAGATCTTCCTCAATTCTTACTTCCTTTATACACTCATTCATTAAATCACTCAACAAACACACGTTAAGTCTCTACTGTGCATGGTCCTAGGCCAAGGAACTTAGCAATGAGCAAAACTGACAAGAGTCCTGGCCCTCATGGGGCTCAGAGTGTAGTGAGGTGTTTCCAAACACCATGTAGCACATCTACACAAACAAAAATCTGCCTTAGCATTTCTGCTTCTAATCCCAATCTCCAGGAATTAATGATACCTATCTTTTGCATTATTCTGTAGAATGAAGGTAACTGCCTTAACTATCCTATATGTAAAAGCTTTTACACTTTATATGCCTGGTATGTTATCTAAATTCCCTCATTTAGAATACATAGCTTCATCCTTAAAACTACCTGGAGGAACAAATGAAACCATCATTTTGAAAGGACTTTGGAAATGGGCTAAGTCAAGTACCAGGGTAAAGGTAAAGAAACATAGCATAAGTGGGACTGTCCAGAATCCAACATGACAGGGGAAAAAAAAAAAAAAGGAGACCAAAGAACTATCTCTAGAATCAAGTGCCCAGACAGGTGAGTTTCTACACAAATAACCACAAGATGGGGACAGTCTCCCACTTAAAAATTTAAAAAATGTTACTTCTTTTTCCTTTCCCACAACTTAACAAAGATGGAATGGGGCCCAATGACACAAGGAAGTAAAAATTATTCTGGTTGCTGAGTCAACAGAAACTGTTCTTGACACTTCTGATGAATGAAAAGACGTTCACAAAAGCTGTAAAGATAATTTTACTAAAAAACTTAGAAGATTATATCATAAAGTTCACAGAAAGTCCAGAAATGAGCAGCTGAACCCTCTGTCCCCTAATGATACCGAAGAGAGAAAGGACAGCAAGCCGTAGTGATATCAAGGGCTTCTTTGAAGTTTCAGGCCTAAAAGAGGTCAGCGGCCCCATGAGATCCAACCCTGAGGGTCTCACCATCACGCTCCACCTACTTCCCATCATCAGCCTGCCGCTCCCACACTCCCAGCAGTGAGAGCCACCTGACCGCTACACTTGGTATCCGTCATTTCCGGTGATTGCGGCCCGATGGCTATGCTATGGACCCAAGCTGAACCTCTCTGGACGTGGGATTCCCATACTGCAATTCCCTTAACTGGATACCCATCCTTTGGTCCAAGCCAACAGCTCCTTCTTGGTAACCTATTTGGTACCTGAGCTCCTCAAGACGAAAGCCCATCTTGTTCTGCCACGCCCCCGCTGAGGAGCTTCTCTGTATCTGAACTCCAAGCAGCTGTTTATAGGTAGTACCCTCCCAGGCTAAAGTAACACCTCCTTCGTAATGGACTAACACATGCAAAGCACTTAGAGCAATGCCTGGCATATCACAAGAACTAACAATAACCTCAAGTTTGTCGTTATTAGTGTTTCAACTCCTAGATTTTCGCTGTACCTGCCCAGACCTCATTACTCCAATTCCTGGTGCTACTGGAGACTCCTCATGCCCTGTGGATCCCACCTTCTGCCTGCCAGACCAAACTCCTTCCCAACTGCAGCTGAGCTTGTCAGCAACCAGAATCCACCACAGCCAGTGGCCAGGCCAGGCCCATACAACCTGGCACCCAGATATTTAAAATGTGGTTTATATTTTCAATCTAGTATCATGGATGAGAACACAGAATCTGGAGTTAAATAAGAGGCTGGTTTGAATCCTGGCCCTGCCTCTTACTTACACATGATCGTGTGCAATTGACTTCGATACTCTAAACCACAATGTCATCTATAAAAAGAGGATGCTGACAAATATTTGATAGGGTTGTTATAAGACAGCTGTAGACACCATGCACAACACACAGTGAGTACTCAGCACCCATACCTGCTAGCTATTCACATTATTCCTAAGGCAAGGATGCATGTATTACAGCTGAGGGGGAAACCGTTATCAGGACTGAGAACCAGAATTCCACTTCAGGAAACCTGTCTAACAGATAAACTTTAGCAGGTGCCCAGGGATGAGTCTGGAGAGTGTGTTCAATAGATGAGTTCAGGTAGTGTACTAGCTTCTAGGGCTGCCCTAACACATCACCCCAAACTGGGAGGCTTAAAACAACAGCAACACACTGTCTCACAGTTACCAAGTTCCAAACCAAGGTGCTGACAGGGCTGTCCTCCCTCTGAGCTCTAAGGGAGAATCCCCCCTCGCCTCCTGCTTCTGAGGGTGGGAGGCATGTCCTGGCTCACGGCCCCATTATTCCATCTGTGCCTCCCTCTCTACACATGGCCTTGTCTTCCTCTCTCTGTGCGTTTTCCTCGTCTAAGGACACGTGATTAAATTAGGTCTTACCTGCTTAACCCAGGAGGATCTCCTCTTAAGTGTCTTGGGTTAAATGCACCTGCAAAGACTCTTTCCAAATAAGGTCATATTCACAGGTTCCAGGGCTGGGGTGATGTGCACTTTCCTTTCCAAGGATAACCACTCAACACAGTAAAGGGCAGAAGGTAGGGAGAGCAGAGGTGCCTCTCACAGAGATCTGTTCTTCACACCAACTGAGGAATGCAGTAGAATACTCGAGGCTGTGGGCGGAGCTGAGCAGGACAGACCCACAGATGGCACCTGAGAGCATCTCTGGCAGTGGTGCACAGGAGAGCAAGGCCTGTTCGGTGGTACGATTTGAAAAATGGGGGGAAAATTTTTTTTAATGTGTGCCTGTTTGTGCATAGGGTTTTTTGTTTGTTTTTTACAGGAATAAACAGGAAAGTTCCTCAGTGGAAGGGAGGCTGCCAGCCATGGGGACCCTTTTTACATTAGAGCCTTCTGAATGGTTTGAGTTACTCTCTGCTTGCCCCATGCTCCGATACATCTATGCACTACAAATACAAGTTCATCAAGTTTCACCAAGAAAGTTTCCATCTTCATCCTATAAAAGCCTTCTTTGTCTATTTTCTCAAGAGTCACAAAGCACCTTGGAGATCCACAGCTGACTCCCCCTCTTTGAGCGGAATGAGAACGCATTTCCAGACCTCAGATCCCTTCACCTGTAATGCAAATTTAATTAACATTCAGCAAGGTCTCCACAGGTTAATGAACTATTTGCCTATCAGGGGAGCCTCCCAAGCTCCAGGAGCTTCCTCTGTTTCAGCATCAAGTCCCCTTTCAGGCCAAGCAGTCCATTAGGAATTTCAGCTTCCTCCATTTTACAGTGCATCAGGAGGTCAGGTCAACAACATTTCCTTCATCAGTGACCTTACAGAACTTCCTTTTTCAGTGCTGTTTCTTGACCTTGCTCAAGTTCCCCATTCAAATAGTGACATTCTGCAATACAACAGCCCTGCCTTGAGGTCACACACAGATTAGAGTTAACACAACCCCTTTCTGAGAGAGCTCCAGGAACTACAGCCTTGGCTGAGGCCCTCAGAACCTTAGCTGTGCTTTGTTAAGGAAATTCACTGGGGCACAAGAAACCACAACTACCTTGCTCACCGCAGAAGCCAAGATTCCTGAATACCCGGACCCCTCCCTCTCCCATTTGCTGACACTGCCTTCAGGTGAATCTTCCTAAAGCACAACCCTGATCTTGCATCACGTGGGCATCCTATTATCTCCCCAGGGGAATCTAGACTCTAGTAGATTTCTAAGCCTCTCCTCAATATTGACACCCATCTATTGTGGGGGGTGGGGATGGGGAGGAGGGAAGACAACTAATATTTTGTGACCTGAACTAGTTTTTCTCCTGGTATATCCCCCTTTTCTCCCCACTCAAGCTAGGTCCTTATGTTCAACATCTTGGGAGAGGGATGTGGCTAGGCAAAAGCAAGCCTAAGCCCGTAGATGGAAAGATGCCTCTCATGCATAGAGCATGTAACCCAGCCAGAACTACCAAAGAGGAGATTTCCAGAAACTAGAAGGAGACTTTATCAGGCGGGAGGGAGAAAAGGTTGGTTTCAGGATTCAGAAGCAGAGTTTCTGGGGAGGGAACAAGACTCCAAGAGAGGAGGAGCATGGTGGTGGGTCTCAGCCCTCAGCAGCCTCACAAAGATTCCCATGCAAAAGAGAGTGAGAGGGCTGTAAGGACGAAGATGTTTCATGTTGCTGAGATAAATTATATGAGCCAACAATGAGGACCAGATGCCCACAATCACTTGGCAAATCTAAGATTCCAGAGCCAGGAACATTTGCAGGGTAGTTCTGCTGTTTTCTAGCCACATCCCTCGCCCAAGTTGATGAACGTAAGGACTCGGCCTGAATGGGGAGAAAAGGGGAATATACCAGGAGAAAAACTGGTTCGTGTCACAGGGCAGGGAGGCCTCAACAAGGGCTAAGGAGATGCTTTCCACAGCACTGAGATGAGCTTGAAAAATAAGTGGAGAGGGGCGCCTGGGTGGCTCAGTCTGCTGAGTGTCCAATTTCGTCTCAGGTCATGATCTCATGGTGTGTCAGTTCCAGGCCCACGTCGGGCTCTGTGCTGACAGCTAAGAGCCTGGAGCCTGCTTCGGACTCTGTGTCTCCCTCTCTCTCTGCCCCACTCCCACCCACCTCTCTCTCTCAAAAAGAAACATAAAATTTAAAAAAAATAAGTGGAGTTATAATTAGTAGTACTTCCACCACAGATAACTTTATGAACAGAGATGCATTCCTACTCTGCTACCTTTCCAACTGCTCCCAGGATGGCAACATCAAGTCCTTTTGACATTACACACCCTGAGATACCCCCACTCAGCACATATGACCGTGATATTCTTCCCACTCTGAATGCCCTTCCCACATTTTTATCCACTTACTCTTACCCATCCTTCAATTCCTGGCTCAGTATCACTGTACATCCATATGAGTGTGTATATNTCAAAAAGAAACATAAAATTTAAAAAAAATAAGTGGAGTTATAATTAGTAGTACTTCCACCACAGATAACTTTATGAACGGAGATGCATTCCTACTCTGCTACCTTTCCAACTGCTCCCAAGATGGCAACATCAAGTCCTTTTGACATTACACACCCACTCAGCACATATGACCGTGATATTCTTCCCACTTTGAATGCCCTTCCCACATTTTTATCCACTTACTCTTACCCATCCTTCAATTCCTGGCTCAGTATCACTGTACATCCATATGAGTGTGTATATGACGTATGTTAAGTGTGTATATTAAGTGTATCGAGTACATGTATGTGCATGCACCCATGTGTAAGCTTTGACCCAGAACAAAATCTGTAAGGGCATATCCTTTTTAGCTGAAATACCAGGGCTGTATAATAGACACAGTGCTCAATAACTATTCACTGAAGAAATAAAGAAATGAATAAAAAGAACTGATGCTTTCAAGGGTTAATTCCTGTCAGTTAAATGAAACAAAATACTCCTAAAAAGTGTGCTATACCTAACATACAATATATAACAATGTAGATGTATGGTTTTTCAAAGACTTCATATTAAAACAGAAATTAGAGTCTATATCTTGAACACAGAGATGATAAAAAGAAGAACTTTAAGTAGATGATGGATAAACAGATAAAGACGTCCAAGTTTTCAATAGAACTTGTGGGATTTTCAAGGGCTTAAGCAAATGCAGACATACATTCTACTTCAAAACTTGGCCCGTCTTCACCGACACATAGCAAGACTGTTATTACTATTAGTATCATTATTATGGCTAGTCAAGATTCAGACTTCTTTGGTCTACATTCACAACAGAAAGAAAGGGTAGCAGTTCAAGAAAAAAAAGAAAAAGAAAAAGCACCATATGGATTTAAAAGAACATATAAAAAAAAAAGCAGTAGGGTGGAAAATTAACCGCACCCCAAGTGGTTAAAGCCAAAGGGAAGAAAGAGCTCACGGTGAAGAGGTTGTAGACCACGTGGTCCCTGTGACAGACCCTAGGTGGCGCCGTGGTCTAGGACAGCCTGGTTGCCTATTAGAGGGACCTAGGACTAGAAGAGGGAGGGGCAAGCCGTCAGAACCAGAGTGTGCTTGCGCATTTCAAAAAAAAAAAAGGGCGGGGGATGGGGGGAGATCCTAATTCAGTCAGATATTCACAAAGGACATGTTTTTATTACTACCACAAACTTCTCTCAAGATTCAGATTTTATCGCATAGTAGACATGTAAAGGGTTCTGGATGACCACC
Organism: Crocuta crocuta; assembly: GCF_008692635.1. Taxonomy (NCBI): domain Eukaryota; kingdom Metazoa; phylum Chordata; class Mammalia; order Carnivora; family Hyaenidae; genus Crocuta; species Crocuta crocuta. The sequence goes on along the minus strand of NW_027531626.1, from coordinate 1,236,740 downwards.
ACTCACTCATCTGATTCACATCCTTTCTATTAACATTGGATTTCCTGACATAATATGGAAAGGGTTTTAATTCCCTAAATTGCCTGATTTCCTAATTTAAGATGTGATCAATTTAAGATGCCAGAGCAGTATGATGAAATGAATTAACACTTTCCCACCTGCTGTTTATATTGTTTTAGGGCAACACAACTGGAAACTTCCGGAACGCCTCCTTTACCCCTACATTTACGTTCCCATTACATTGCCTGTGATCGTCTCCATCACAGCACATGCTCTACTGACCTGTGATTCTGGCTTATTCATCAGTTTCCTCCCCTAGAATGTTTCATCCCTCAGGACAGAGACCCTCACATTAAATTTTTGTATCTCCTGCACCAGATACCAAGTAAGGGCTCAAATGATATTGATTATTCTACTACTACTCAGAGTGTATACATGGCAGAGACAAAATAACCAGTAAAATGACAACATGATTTCATGTCAATGCCACAGAAGGGCAAATTACTCACCTTGCTGGATTATATTATGTACAATAGACCCTGAACAGCACTGAAACTAAGGCCACTGATCCCCAGTGCAGTAAAAAAACCTTCAGAGAAATTTGGACTTCCCAAAAACTTAACTACTAATAGCCTACTGTGGATGGAAGCCTTACCCAGATCAATTAACATATATTTTGTATGCTATGTGTTTTTATATACTGTATCCTTCCAATGAAGGAAGCCAGAGAAAATAAAATGTAACAAAAAACCATGAAATACATTTACAGTACTGCATTACTGTATGCATTGGAAAAAAATCACCTAAGTAGACTTGTGTAGTTCAAACCCATGTTGTTCAAGGTCAACGGTATAGTCTACTTAGTGATTAACTACTTTGAAATTTCTATTTTTGAAAATATTAAAAATCTGATTAAAATAAACTCATGCTTGGGCACCTGGGTGGCTCAGTCAGTTGAGTGTCCAACTTCGGCTCAGGTCATGATCTCACAGTTTGTGTTCAAGCCCTGCGCTGGGCTCTGTGCTAAGAGCTCAGAGCCTGGATCCCTGCTTCAGATTCTGTGTCTCCCTCCCTCTCTGCCCCTTCCCTGCCTGCACTCTCTTTCTCTCAAAAATAAACAAGCATTAAAATAAACTCATGCTCAACTATAGTTAAATTTTGACTATAAAATCTGATTACAGATAAATGCTACTGTGTTGACTGCTTTGAATTAAAAATCATCCACAGAAAGAGTGGAATTCCCCCAAATTCTTCTTCAAATAATTAATCCCACAATTATGCACCTCACAATAAAAATATGTGTAATCAAAACGGTATGGCTTGGGTGCCTCGGTGGCTCAGTCAGTTGAGTGTCCAACTCTTGATTCTGGCTCAGGTCATGATCTCACGGTTCGTGGGTTCAAGCCCCACAGTGGGCTCTGTGCAGACAGCACAGAGCCTGCTTGGGATTCTCTGTTTCCGTCTCCCTGTCTGCCCCTTCCCTGCCTGCACTCTCTTTCTCTCAAAAATAAACAAGCATTAAAATAAACTCATGCTCAACTATAGTTAAATTTTGACTATAAAATCTGATTACAGATAAATGCTACTGTGTTGACTGCTTTGAATTAAAAATCATCCACAGAAAGAGTGGAATTCCCCCAAATTCTTCTTCAAATAATTAATCCCACAATTATGCACCTCACAATAAAAATATGTGTAATCAAAACGGTATGGCTTGGGTGCCTCGGTGGCTCAGTCAGTTGAGTGTCCAACTCTTGATTCTGGCTCAGGTCATGATCTCACGGTTCGTGGGTTCAAGCCCCACAGTGGGCTCTGTGCAGACAGCACAGAGCCTGCTTGGGATTCTCTGTTTCCGTCTCCCTGTCCCTCCCCCACTCATGCACATGTATGCACGTGCTCGCTCGTTCTCGCTCGTTCTCTCTCAAAAAACACAAACATGAAAAAAAAAGTGAGCATGGCTTTAATATCCGTGCTTCTGGTCATATTATTAGTATCCCCATTCACCCTCTCCAGAAGCATCATTAATTTTAGGCAAGGTCTAATCACTTTGAAATTCAGGTGTGCAGGCCTATGCTAATAAGAGCATGGTTGTGTCACCAAATGTCTATTGTCTCTGCCCTAGAGAGGATTTGTGAGGTCAAAAAAGGCAGTCTTTTCATTTCCTTTAGAGAGATGCTGGTTATGTCCCCACCACTTACTATCACTTAGTCATATGATTAACACCAAGTTCATGGTGTGACAACAGTGGTTATCACATTTCATGATGAATGAGCAGTCTGAATGACCTCAAGTATTCAGTTACATAAAAACATTCCAAAATTTATACATCTAGATGTGACCTCCTTCTAAGCATCATATATTTGCAACTGCATAGCACACATCCCTACCCAGATGAACAGCCTGCAAGCCACTTGACCTGCAAGCAAGTTCATCAGCTCCACTTCCCACTGGGTCTTCTTTGCCAGTGAACTGGTACCCAACTGCCTCACTACCCACATGTTCCAAAACGTAATCAGGTTCAAAACAGAACACAATTTATCAGTATTACCTGTATTATAATTTTAACAGATTTTGAAACCAATATGATCTTCGAGCATTGTTGTTTTTAAATCAAACTTGAGAGTATGAACAATGCTTTCTCACAAGCAAATAAACAAATGGAAGAAGCCTTGAACCACCCTTAGTTATTCTTTGCAGTACAACTAAAGTTGGGCTCAAGGGAAGAACGTTAATCTAGCAACGCAACAACTTTCCCAGTGGGTAAAAGAACTGTGGCCACTGATTTACAAAGTGTATATGAAACATCACTTAACCATGTGATCTTGAGTCATGGCTATGTCCTCTTAAAATTCATAGCTTAGGAGTGCCTGGGGGGCTCAGTCAGTTAAGCGTCTGACTCTTGGTTTTGGCTCAGGTCATGATCTCACAGTTCATGAGATGGAGTCTAGCATCAGGCTCTGTGCTGACAGCGTGGGGCCTGCTTGGGATTCTCTCCCTCCCTCTCTCCCTCTCTCTCTCCCCTTTCCCTCCTTGCACTATCTCTTGATCTCTCTCAAAATTAATAATAAATATTACAAATAAATAAACCTGAAAAGAGAAATTCACTGTTTACGTTTCCTAAGTAACAGGGAAGAATACCACCTCCCTACCTCTACAGCTTACCTTCACAGGCAGAGTGGGAGACACACAAATCTCTCCCAACCACTCACACTCAAAATACTGACACTCCAAACAGATACTCCTTTTTCATTGGTGGTACACTGGCATAGAGGACGAGCCATCATTTCAATAAGTGAAAGAGGTTTAATTCATTACTAAGAAATTAGAAAGCTTTGGTCACTTAACTCTACTAATTCAATATAATAACCTGGGAAAAAAAAGGTCCAATGTCTAGAAAAATAAGCACATTTATATTAATTAGTAAAAATGGCCCTTTGAAGGATGTTTGCTAAAGCATTTCACTTAAAACACCTGGAAATGACTTTTTATCAGAATACCATCATATTCTAAGCAATATGGATTAAATCACTTGCTTAGAGTATTAAATTTAATAGCCCCCCAAAGAAAAAAAAAATAACACCCAGTAAAACAGGTAAATTGGTAACAGGCAGCTGGGTAACTTCAAAGTCAGATACTGGTTCAAAGACACCTAAGGCTATTATAAAGGTACAATTTTACAGTCCATCATTCTTGCATCTTGCCAAGAAGGTTGGAAGGAATTTTTCATGAATGTAATTCCAGGATAACTCTCATAGTTGAATAATGTCAGGTCCTTTGATAGGACCAACATATAAATGCTTCTTGCAGATTTCTCAAGATCATTATTTAAAATTATGCTAGCAACCTTATTGCATTTCAAATTCTGAAATTTAAAAGTCACCATACCAACTTAATAAAAAAAAATCAGAACATACTCAGTGCTCACTGTTTAGGAAGTTTGATCCCCCAAATATTTTCTAATCATTCATAGAATAAATCTCAATTATCCACAGGTCACTGAAAACCTGCCACGCGGGGATAGTTCGCATTATTTGAATCCAAGGTAATATTTGACATCCTAAGCCATTCTGTGTGTAAGGGCAGCCTCTTAAGGAAATAGAATTGCAGGTGTTTCAGAGATTTTTAAGGATGCTCAGAAGTCCACTCTCACCAGCTTCCCTCCTAACTTCAAATTCTACTCCCACAACATCCTTTTATATTCCTGAGGGCAGATTCACTCCTCTATCTCTACTTTTTGCAGTTATTTCAGGAAATAACTGAATCAAGAGAAGGTGCTACAGGAAGAACTATGATGAAAAGGAGACTAGTGACGAGTAGTAGAGGGGAAAGAAAAAAAAAAAGAAAAAGGAAAGGAAAAGAAACATGGCGGCCCGTGGGCTAATCAGACCTGGTTTGCAGTCAGCTGGGGAAGCCCATATGTTAATGAAGTACCAACTTATCTAAATATTTAGTCCAGAACAACATCCTGTATGTTAAACTCACTTTTTAAAATTCTATGAAATCAAATATAATTGATGCCTCGGTCACCAGCTGCAGATCACCTGCCTCTCGACTTCCGCTCACAACAGGAAAATACGCACTCTATTACTCTCCACCACCAAAAAGTAATGGAATCAGCGGCAACAAAAGCTTGCGTCCATATCATTCTGCAAGTTCCCCAGAACTTTCATAGATCCTTTTTGAAATAATGAACTCAGCTAACATGGAAAGCTCATGTTTTGGAGCAAATCTGGAGATTATATCAGATTTTATTATAACCAAACTTCCAAAACCAATTTAAAAAAAAAAAAAAAAGGCAGTATCAAGAACAAACATTAAGTTTCCTCAAAAAGCATGGCAGTTCCCACAATACCCCAACTTTTCCCCCACCGGAAAACTATTAAAAGGAGCCATTTCTTATTTAAATATAGCACTGAAAGGGCACACAGCATTCAGTCAACTCCCACCGGTCACTTCAGAGATGACCATCAAAGGCTAAGGGCAGAGCAGTGCCCTGAAGTTAAGGAGGACTCTGTGGGCGTGCATCTGCTACACATTACACAAACCCACCATGGTGCCAGTCAGTGATAATGAAGAAGAAGGAAGGAAGACTGGGGACCCTTTTCTGCCTGAGAAAGCAGTGTCTACTATTTCTTCCTGCCAGCTCTCTCCACTCTCCCGTCTCACCCATGCACTGAGCGTATGCCTCATCTCCCCACAAGACTCCCCGGGCCAACACAAGCGACAGGGACATTGCTGCCCATGCCAACACCACGTCCGGTCACGCTGCCCTCTCTGTGGAGGGTGACACTCACGATGCGTCCCCTCCAGGGTTGTCGTGGTGCAGATTTCCAAGTGTCTCTGAACCCCCTCTCTCTAGATACATCATAGGAGGTGAGGCAGACCACACCAGTGACATGTGAAAGGAGCAAGGGGGGATCAGCCCTGAGAGCTAACACATGCTTCTCCCTCACATTCTCTGTCCGCCATGGTAACAAACAGCAATTCAGATGCTGGTCATTTCCCCAGTTCTGTCAGCTTACGTCTCATAGTAAAAACGACAGGAAGAAACCCTAGATGACCTTAACGGACCTGTCCCAGGGATGATTATGTGGGCGCAGAGCCCAAAGCAACCTGCAATGAGTATTTGCAAGAGGAAGAAACAAATCTTTGTTATTAAGCCCGAGATTATGCGTTTTATTAACCGAATCATAACCTAGTCTGTATCTGAATTTCTTTCCTCCTCCCATTAGCTAGCGAGACCATACCCTTCTGTTTCTTTACTTGCCTTTCCCACTGCTACTGCTGCTGCTGCACTACCCATCCGTCAGCACACCTCTTGAATGCTGTGCTAGGCAGCCTCTAAGATGGCCCCCACATCCTGGGATTCAGGCTGAGTAACACACTCCCCTTGGACGTGAGGCAGACCAAGTGACTCATTTCTAGTGAATATGGCAAAGGGAGGTCACTTCTAATTCTGCGATTAGGTTACAAAAGACTGTAGCTTCCATCTTGCCCACACTCTTGATCACTCTGAGGGAAGCCAGCCACCTACCATGTTGTGTGATGCTATTCAGAGAAGCCCAAATGGCGAAACACAAATAAGCTTAAACCAAAGGCCAGCAAGGAATCGAGACCTACCCCAAACCACTTGAGAGACCTCAGAAGTATAACCTTTCCCAAGTCAATCCTTCAGGTAAGACCACAGCTCCAACCAATAACTAAGCTACAGCCTTACAAGATCTTGCAATGGAGACTCTCAGTGAAGCTGCACCTGCAATCCCGGCCTACAAAAATGATGAGATAATAGATGCTTATGGTTTTAAGTCACTCAATGACATCATTTGGGATAACTGTGTTCCACAGCAATAGCTAACTAATACAGATTTAGATGTTTCTTGGATCCCCCACTTTCCAGAGGTAGAACAATTTTATTGTTTTCCTTGGAATTAACTTCACATTGATCACTCCTGAATCTATTATTTTGAGCAGAAACCCTTCTCCAATGCCCACCAGATCTTTCTGTCTGCAAGTCCACACATCCCTTCAACTCAACCAATACATCTTCTTTCCGGTCCCTGAGGTGCATGTATCAAATGGTGTCAAGACCTTCCATTTATCAGCCAAGCCAACACCCTAAGAAACAGCCTTGACTCTTCCTCTCCCTTACTCTCAACACTCAATTACTAAGCTTTACCAATTTGATTTCAGCTGGCCACTGTCTAGGTAGTCGCTTTGACCTCTCTAAACAGCAGACCTAACTATGGCCATCTCCCCCTGACAATATTTCAAAAATCTAGGATACGAAATGCCAATCCCCAAGTCTGGAACTCAAAGCCCTTGAAGATGAGCCTGGTCTTCTGATGCTCCATCTACTTCACAAGCAAGTAACATCTGTAGTCCCTGGAGCTCAGCTCACCGGGTCATGCGGCTGCACCTGTGACCCCCTCAACCCTGTTTCTCCCACCACACATACCCACGCACCCCACCCACCCCACGCTGCCAAGTCAACTCTGGCATCGCTTCTTCCGTGAAACCCTCCCTGATCGCTTCTCACTCCCAAAATTATTCCTGCATTCACAGATGACTGCCACTTGGCAGACTGTATTCTAGTTACTTTTTCATAATCCTGTCTCCCTCTTTTGAGGTTCTCATCTTCTGAGAACCTCCAGCACGTACAGCCCAGCCCACAAGAAGATAGAACACACTGTATTAAACAGAGTTTTATGAGACGGCACAGGAACACCCCTCAGCATCTAACCCAGTGATCCAAAAATCAAGAGTGGAAGAACCACCTTCAGCCTTGACAGAAACCAGAAATTCCAAGCCTGTGCTCAGGCACCCATCTGCCATCTCTTTTGCTATTGTGCCTAAGCTTTAGTCCCATCTTTCCTGTCTCCTGGCCTCAGCGTCCTTCCACGTCACTCAGAATGGGATACTCCACACGCCAGAGCACAAAACAATCCTGAAGTTTCTATTAAGGCCAAATACATTCTTTTTCACCTCACTCCATTTTCAGTAGTGTTAAAGCCTGCCCAAAAGGTCCTACTTAGTACACTTTAACACACCTCATTTGAAGTATCTTTAAATGATCAGTCTTTGCTTCTATTACCTATCTAGTTAGTTAGTTCTTTGATTTATTCATAATGGATAGATGTGATAGACAGTGGTCCTCAAACCTAGCCCTAGGGAATCCTGGAAAAGTATTCACTCCCCAGACTCTAACCAGATCTATTGAACTCACCTTGGAGGTGACCCCAATGATGTGTATTCACAGGTTAAAGAGTCCACAGGTGTTTCTGATGCATAGCAAGGATTGGGAACCACTGCATTAGACAATTTCTCACTCAACCTAGCAATTAAGTAACAAGAAGATGGCCAGATATGAACGGTCTGAGATCTTACAGCTACTGGCCAACACTGCCTTCTCTACTAGGGTCCACTGTGAGCTGACATTAGGGACAAACACAGGAGCAAGGCCCTCACCTTCAAGGGGTTGCTTGCACAGCATCTATACATCAGTAGTGAAGGAGTCTGTTAGAACATGCCTCTTCCATGAGCTGTAAAGAAGGAAGAATAAAGTAGGAGCTCCTTTTCTTGTAAATTAGGTGTGGTCCTCGGGCTTCTGGGAAGTTCCCACTATGGGCTGGGAAGTTCTCAGCGCAGGCTAGCAAGGCCGGGCATTCTCTTGGCACAAAACCATGCAACAGTGAGGAAGTATCCACTTCAGGGAGCAAACTGGGCAGGCATCACTTAAAGGGCTTCTTTAAGCGAATCCCAGCCACACTTGAAGTGAGGACCTGTGGCCACCAGCCACGGCTAGCCACCCACCTCCTAACGTCAGCTATGAGGTTTCACCTTCCCAGACAGGCATGCTGCCCCAGTTTATTTTACCCTTCACGTAGGGCCAGAGTCACCTTGCCATGGCCCTAAGCAGACCATCGCTGGCAGAGCAGCAACAAACATCTCCAGATGGAGAAATGACCGACTATTCCAACCAACTTTTCAAAAGGAAAAAAAATAAAAAGATATGTCTGAGTTTGTTTTTTGTGGGCAGCTGGAAAAAAAATAAATAAATCTACCAAATACCAACACCTCTCCAAGAGGTTTCTTGCCAGGACCATGATGACTGGTGTGAAGAATGTGAGTTTCCGGCAGAGAGAATGTGACACATCGCTTAGTCAAAGGCAAGCCCAGCCCTGGCTGAAAATCTTTGTCAGAACTAGGTTATGCTTTCCCTGTAAGAAGTTTAAAATAAGGGCAATGGTGAAGTCACACCAGTGAGTCATTTTCCCACATGCTATGCTCACTTTCAACATGATCAATAGGCCAAGGTCTCACAGAGCCTCCTTTGGATTGTGGGCTGGACCCAGCACTGTGGAGGAGTGTTTAACATTCTCAGTCTGTCAGGAGTGCTACACCCACCCACTCCCCATAAATAACCCCGATAAGTTAAAACTGCAAAGAGTAATGGCAATGGGCCTCTGGGGACAGGAAAGAGGAAAAGAGGAAACCGAGAGGCAAACACTGAAACCGCACTGTAGTCATCCCTAATCTGTTTTGTTTGTGAACAAAAAACTGGTCTGTGAGCAGGTGCCTGTGCTAGGCATTCCTAGGTGTTCAAGGCTTGAAAAGAATCCCAACCTAGGACTTGCAGATGATGCACATGTGTACATGCACAGGTACACACACACATTCACACTACCAGGGGTGCGAAGGGGAACAGGGTCACTGTCACCCCCTCCCTCTCTCCTCTTCTTCCCAGGGAAGCTTTGGGGAACAGCAGCAACTCTGGAGTAGATGGCTCATCACCCAGGCCATCAAGGAAATCTTCCAGACCAAAAGGGATGATCCAGAGGGAATAGCAAGAATGGGTGCTGGACATCCAAGAGATCAGAGATGTGTTTCCTTGAACGCAAGGAGAAAGAGAGACAGACACGGGTCGGGGGCTAAAGGAGTGGTGGAGAGGAAGCAGTACACGGAGCCAGGGCCCACCCCCCTCCTCATTCCAAGGTCTCAGAAACGAGGCCTGGAGTGGGGCCATCTCTCAGGGGAGAAGGACACCTAACAGGGACCGGGAGAGGGAACCCCATGCTCTGTTTAGCGCTCTGCCCTCTGGAGACAACCCAATACTACATAAGGACAACAGTAAAGTCTAAGTCACCTTAGCATCTAGAGCAAAAGAACAAAATATCCCTTACCATTATTGGTTTCTAACACTGACCTTTATCAGGACACAAAAGCATTTATTCCCTGAATGTGGATACAGAAGAAACAGGCACATATAAATGAGAGGTGAGCAGAATTTTTCAGGTTAGGGCCACACAATAAACATTTTACCCTTTGTGGGCCAAGAGGAATTTCAAGGATATTATATAAATGCTTTAAAAAACAAAAAAAGCACCCCACTCATTTTATAGTGACAAAATTCAAAACATAATAAAATACAGTTATTTGTCACACAAGCCTCCTACTGTGAAGAATGATATTCTATTTGGGAGATGACAATTTGCTTGTCTGGGGTTGGGCAAATCGGGATATTCAGTTTCTATTTCTGACACAAATTCATAGAAGTCACGAACTTAGTTAGCACTTTCTATCACCAGACTCCACTGCAAATGTTTACCTGTTAATACTGATCTGTAATATGATTTTACATACTTCATCTTCAAAATTTCTTTTCACACAAATACGTAATAGTAATTCAGGAGTATGATTTTAATTAACTATATTCAGTACACGGATGGCATTCTAAGAAATTCTATTAGATTCCTCATCTGATATTTTCCTCTTAGTATGTCATATTGCAGATTCCCACTGAAATTAGGTGAAAGATGCTTATTTGCACAATTAAATGGATTTTGACATGGGGAAATTTCCTCTGGACTTGCACTGAGGTCTGAAAAGCACTTCTAGCATTTCATCTGAGCTAAGAAAAATTAACTACTACCAACCAATTTGAGAGGAGAGATTCCATCTCTTATTTTAACTTGACAACAAAGGAAGGACATGAAACAGCTTGACAGTCTAGTGATTCGAACAGGGTCTGTTGTCTAAATAAACTACTCCAGTATTAAGTTTCACATAGAAGCACTGTTTTGAGTTGTCATTCTATGTTAGCTCACTATCAAGTATGAAACAAAGGCTAACTTCCAAAGCCATTCAGTGTTCGCTATGTGTGGCTAAAGACAGTACTTTCTCTTAAGAATTTTCATCTTGGCCCTCACGTTTAGAACTTCACAAGAAACACATACACTTTTACCAGAGCAAAGCCATCTAAGTGCTGAGTGGTAGGGCAAATCGGGATATTCAGTTTCTATTTCTGACACAAGTTCATAGAAGTCACGAACTTAGTTTAAGAGAACAAAGTCACTCTACCATTGACACTTTCAATAACACAAGACAAATTTAAGAACTTCCAAAGCACCTGGTGATAAAATCAGTAGCCACAGGCTTTCAACACCCTGTATTTTCACAACCTTTGTAAATTTATCCCACTAAGCCTTTTTCTGATCTACACATTTTTTTTAATAATATTTAAGTAATCTCCATACTCGACATGGGACTCGAACACATAATCTTGGGATCTAGAGTCACATGCTCTACTCACTGAGCCAGCCAGGCATCCCTGAGCCACACATCTTTAACACCAGTCATTAGCCAGGCTGAATTCAGTACAATCTGGAGTAGAATCTGTATTTTGTTTCTTTGGGAATATTCCCTCCTGTATGTGGCTGTTCTCTACAGACTATTCAGAGACACTAACTTTTCCATCACTTCAAACTCTACATCAATCCAAGTAATCAACAACTGAGCGGAATTAGTATTTGTGGACCCATCAAGATCCAAGGAAACACGTCTGCCTCATTGCTTGACTACCGATATCAAGCCCAGGATCCTAGAACAATGGTTCTTGTTGAAAGAATATTAAGTTTGAGTAACTCGGTTTTCTCTTAACCTGTTTCTTCAACTGCGGTGATGAGACACGATGGCATAATTCACCAATGACAGCTTTTGTGACTGGGCTAACAAGCCACTTGAAAACGTACTTTGGGTACAGCCTCAATTAATTCTGGGGGTCGGGAAGAGAAGCTCTACCACAATGGGATATTTGGTTCTATATTCTAATTTTTCACCACTGCTCCCCTGTGCATACAACGTGCTGGGCTGAGCTCCTGGTCTGCTGAAGGAGTTGTCTCATCACAAAATAAACACAGTGCTTTGCCATCTCCTTCAACAACAAAGGGATGTGGGGGTTATAAAGGCATACACGTGGCACTCAAAACGTCATTACACCTGTGCCACCGTGATTCTCAGTACACCATACAGCAGTGCAAAGTGACATGGGAGCTCTATATGGCCTCTGTCGCAACTCAACCTTGCTGGTGTATGGAGAAAGCAGCTGTAGACAATATGGAAACAACGGAGCATGGCTGTGCTCCAGTAAAACCTGACTCATGGCACTGAAATTTGCTTTCACACGTTATGTGTCACAAATTATTCTTTTGATTTGTTTCTAACACTTAAAAAAAAAAACAAAAAAAACACCTTCTTCACTCTTGGGCCAAACAAAGGCAGCTGGCCATTGATTATGAATCTCTGACTTACATGACACTTGGTTTCAACAGCACAGAGATACCACGATCAGACTCTTCCCTTTTCCATTTGAGGAAGGCGGTCAGAAAGCAGATTGCCACTGGGCCCATAAAGGAGGAAAGGAGATGTCAATGGAGAGTGAAGAAAAGACGAATCAGAGATGTCACAGATAAGCCTTGCTCACTTCATAGTTTTGCCTAAGTCAAGTCCATTTACCTTCAGAGAAGTCGAAGATGACAAATTCTCTGATGCCTGATTACAAGTATGATTATTATTATTATTATTATTATGGTAACCACCACAATCTATGGATGGACAACTGATATCCCAGGAAATGACCTCAGAGCTCTACATTTAATCCTACATGACAATAGCCCCTACATATTATTCCTCAATCAGAAAACTGAAGTTCAAACAGGTTATGTGATTGCCCATCAGTCCTACTAATGGTAAAAATCAGAGCAAGAATTTGAACTCAAGTCTGTCTGATCCTTAACCACTGCTTCAAACAGTTCAAGGTAAGGCACCTGGGCCATCACAGAAGCAAGCTTCTGAAAACAGCTAACGAGGCCAGAGGAAAAATAAGTCCTTTAACAAAGCACAGCCCTCCTCCCTGGGAAGGTCATTCCCTCTCACCAAGACAGAGGCTTACTATGAGCAGACATGGGTCAGAGAGAAGTGGATTCTCTCTCATCAAGGTAGCCACAACTGCTAAGAGCAAATACAGAACAGCAGAGCACAGTCACCTTTTCCTGGTAAGAATGGCAGGTATGGGCCCCATGCAGAGGCATCTGGCTTTGGAAAAGCATGATTTCCATCCTTCCTGTGAGCCTGCTCCAAGCATATAGGAGGTCGAGAGCGGGAGGGGAAAGCATTTATCCAATATGATTCCTATCCCATTCCATTCCTGGCCCCTTCCATCTTTATGAACACACTGGCCTTATTCAAACGTGGCCTTAGAGCCTGCCAGTAAGATAAGGTTTCAGGGTACCAAAATCTCTCCAGTAGCTCCGTGTAAATGAACCAAGGAAGCACTGATGAGAATGCTAGAGCTTATCAAGGAACAGATCATAAGGTACTGTCAGCCATTAATTCATTGCTAGTCTCTCAAAGTCTGATTTCTGGTCCCCCTAAAGAGTAAAAACTTTACAAAGGCCCCCTCTCTACTCACAACCCCTTCCAAAACCTCCACACATTTTCCAGATGATCCAAGAACCTATGAGTAAGTTCATTCATTTTTAATAGCAGTCTGTATTCCAACATGCCTCCTAGCCCAATATTTCTCCAACCTTTAATTATAGGGTGTTTATACTTCAGAAAGTAGACACAACATTGTTATTAACCATAGTATTACTAAAGATAAAAGTAGACAGGTGAATGGACTTCCCTCACATGACATCCATTCAACAGCACAACTAAAAAAAATAAAAATACTGCAGCTCTAATTCAATTTTCAATTTCTTGCTCTTTTGTTCTCCCTCAAAAGCATGCTTAAAACTGGAAATCCAAGAATTTTGGTCATTTTGTAATATATATAAAAATCAAATTACCATGTTGTATACCTGCAACTAATATCATTTATTATTCAATTAAAAATTTCCAAATTACTTTTGTATACCCTACAGATGAAATCACATTCCCCGTAGAGCAATTAAGTTTTAGAACTCATTCTTGAGGTTACAATATAAAGACTCTATAAATATTTAGTTGTTGAATTCATGACTAAAGCATCCACCAACTTCCCAACACTATGCTGAGCACTGAAAAACACACAAGGCATAAAAATCAATCCATTCATGCACTCATATGTTTTTTGGGAGAACAAAATTAGCATAGAGAGCTACCCTACCAGTGTTATCTAGTCAAAGAAACATAAAATAGTTAACCTCTGGCTTTCTCTAGAACAGTAATATTCTCTCATTCTGTATTTAAGTAACTGCAATTGACTATGTACCTACGTATTAACTGATATATGGCTGGTGATTTGTGCTCTAGGTGATTACAAGATTAATGGTCATGGGAAGAGTGAACAGGTTGAGGAAGTATGGAACAGTGGCGGGGTCTGATCTATGTTTGGATCTATATAACTGGTAGGGTTAGGAGAAGCAGAAGGGATAGACCAACATGCAGGAAAGAGAATTGCTTCAAGAAAAGTCCTCGAGTGAAGGTGAGCGTCAGGGTTGCTGGTGAGAGTATGAGAAATGAGGCTGGGTCAACAAAGCAGGACTAAGGCACTCAAGAACCATAAACTCAAGGCTAGAAAACTAAGCCCCCAATAAGTAGTGAAGTGCTATTTCCAAACAAGGTCTAGAGAACTATCAGACTAAGCATCTGTATAAAAGATAAAGTTGAAGGGGTAGAATCAGGATAAAGAGAAGGGGGGAAAAAAACCCCTACAGGGGTAATGAGAAGGAGAACCACTACTGTGTTTCTGCAGGTCTTGTATCAGCTTTTGATCTGGATAATCTTTTCAAGGCTGTTTGGAAAGTTCATAGCCTTGGACAACAGAGACAGTGTCTCCCCCTCCAGAGCAAAAAGATTTGTATGCTGTCCAGAAAAATGAAAACACAAAACAAAATGACAAGAAAAAAAAATGGTCTCTCTGGGGCAAAGGTTAGGCAAAATGTGTTAGTAGTTCCTTGCAGAGAATGGGAGTTTGCAGAGCTCAGGGTTCCCTGCCTGTGATACAAACCCACAAGGTCAGCAACTCTATGGGACTTAGGAGCTATGGGAACAAATGTAAACATGAAGTTCATGCTGCCTGATGAGCCACGAATAATCAAGTCTCTTGTCTCTGAGGATTCTCATGTCTTCTGTCAGCATCCACAAAACTGTGGGAGGCTAAACGGTTAGCGTGCAACCACGAAAACAGCTGAAACTCTTCAGAATTCTTGACACAGAACTACCACACTGAGGTCTAAATTTCACAAATGTGCAGCAGCAAAGTCAGCCTGTATAAATCAAACATATTTGTATAAGTTAGCAAACCACCTGAAAATTTACATAGCATCATAAAGCATACAATACTTAAAGACACACTCACCAAAAGGTGTTTCTGAATGTCTATACTGAAAACTACAAAATGCAAAAAATGTAGAGATATACCACATTCATGGATTTGAAGAATGAATATTGTTACCATGTTAGTTATCCCAAATTTGATCTATAGTAGCAAGTTTCCAAATTCTTTTTCTAAGGACTCCTGGACACTCGTAAAAACAATGGAGGATCCAAAAAGTTTTAATTTCATTTATGTGATGTCACATTTACCATAATAAATTTAAAACAAAATTATGTTACAACAGGTCTTTTAAAATTAACACTCATTGGGGCACCTGGGTGGCTCAGTTGGTTAGGCATCTGACTTCAGTTCAGGTCAGGATCTCACAGCTTTGTGAGTTTAAGCCCCTCATCAGGCTCTGTGCTGACAGCTGAGAGCCTAGAGCCTGCTTCAGATACTGGGTCTCCCTCTCTCTTTCTCTCTGCCCTCCCCTGCTCACATTCTGTGTTTCTCTCTCAAAAATAAATAAACATTAAATTTTTAAAAAATTAGTATTCATTAGACATTAACACAATTTTTATGAAAACTTTTCCTAAAAGTGTAAAATTGAGAATATTTGCATTGTTTTAAATTTTTGCCAGTATCTTTCATGTTTAGCATAATAGAAGGCAGCTGAATTTTCCTATCTGCTTCTGCTCTCAATCTATTACAAGATCACACATTATGTAGCCTCTGAAAGACTACTGTACACATGAAAGAAAACGAGAGGGTGAAAGCAAGCGATGTCTCAGTATTATGAAAACAGTGATCTGGTAAACACCAAGGAATCCAGGTTCAAGACAATGCAAACTTTTGTTTAAAAAAAATGACAAGCTGATTCTATAATTTGTATAAAAATATGAAGGTCCTACAAATATCAAATATCAGAAAAACAGTTTTGAAAATGAACA
Organism: Crocuta crocuta; assembly: GCF_008692635.1. Lineage (NCBI taxonomy): Eukaryota > Metazoa > Chordata > Mammalia > Carnivora > Hyaenidae > Crocuta > Crocuta crocuta. The sequence goes on along the minus strand of NW_027531626.1, from coordinate 1,220,714 downwards.
AAATTGGAAGACTTACACAATTTTATATGAAGCCTTACTTTTGAAGCTCCAGGACTCAGGAAAGTGTAGTTCTGGCTTAACAATCAACAAATAGATCAATAAAATAGACTAGAAACTACCAAAAGACTCATACAGATGTAGTTGGCTGATTTTTGACAGAAGGCACGCCAAAGGGGGGAAAATTTCCAAAAATTAATGCCAGAACAAGAAGATATCAGTATGGAAAGAATGAACCTGGATCTTCGCCTCATGCTACACACAAATATTAACTCTAACCATAGGCCTAAATTTAAAGATTAAAAGTATAAGTCTTCTCCTCCAGAAAGAAGTATTAGTAGGGAACAGGATGATCTCAGAAGTCTTATCTAGCTTTAAAATTCCATTATTTTAATTCTGGGCTGTAAAATGCCAACATTGACCCAAGTCAATAAACATCAAGAGACTGAAATTAAAAAAACAAAAACTTTTAAAAAACACTGTAATGCTTCTAAAGAAATCAAAGGAAAGTATACAATTTGGGAATAGGCAAAGATTTCTTAAATGGTACAAACCAACCCTGTAAAAACAGATAAATTAGACTCAAAATTATCTTCTACTTATCAACAAATAAAGAAAACTAATAGGCTAGCCATAGACTGGGAGAAAAAAATGTATTGTGCATGTGACCAAAAAAAAAAAAAAAAAAAAAAGGTATCCAGGATAAAGAATTCCAACTCAGAGAAAAAACAATTAGTAAGTATGCAAAAGACTGAACAGACATTTCACAAGATGGCCAAAGTGTACATTAAAAGGCATTCACCACCACTAGTCATCAGGGAAATGCAAATGAAAAACATAATGAGATACCACTATACGCTAAGAAAAATCAATATGAAATCAACTGACAATACCATAGGTTGGTGTCTATGTGGAGTAAACAGAACGCTCATTCTTTCTCTGCGGGAGAGTAAAATAGTAAAACCATTTTGGAGCAAGATCATTACAGTTTCTTAAAAAACTAAGCATAGGCCTACCTTACAACACAGAAATTCCACTCCTAGGTATTTACCCAAAAGAATTAAAAGCATACATCCACAAAAAGACTAACACAAGGATGTTCATAGCAGCTTTATTCACAGCAGCACCAAACTAGAAACATCCTAGGCATCCATCAACAGATGAATGGCTGACCAAACTGGTTTATTTATACAATGGAATACTACTCAACAATAAAAAGGCATGAACTATTTACTGAGATGGCAATCTAAGTGAGTTTCCAAGAAAGTAGAGTGACTAAAAGAAACCATACCCAAGAGGGCATGCTGTGTAAATTCATATATGTGAAGTTTGCGAACAGGGAAAACTAACCTATACTGAAAAGATCAGAACAGTCAAGGTGTCTAGGGCAGAGGGTAGGTGTGAATGAGAAAAGGCAGACAGGACTCTTACATAAGGTTAAGCTCTCCATCTCAATCGAGTCTGGGTTCCACGAGTGTATACCTTTTTCAAAATTCAAAGGGTACAGGTAAGAATTGTTCATTTCAGTCCATGTAACTGGATACACAAAAAACAATAAGCAAATACTGAGCTCTAGTTAATAATATGTATATATAAGTGTTTATGGGTAAAATGTAGTGCTAATTGCTGCATCTCAGTCTGCAAATGATCAAGTAAACAAAAGGGACTTAAGAACACACAGTGAGTACCACCATGAGATACTTGGTTAGGAAAATGAAGTCTTTCATAAATACGATGAAATTGTATTCCGTAACCACTTTGATCACCTTATCCCTCATTATCCCCCTAAGTGAAGGAATGTGCCCCACTAACACCAGTTCTTCCATCACAGGACCAGGCAGAACACCCTTATTGTTCTACGATCCGATGTGATGTAATCAAGTACAAGGCTACAGTTAATTCTGTTTCGACGTCTACATGAGCCGTTTCAGAAAAACACTTTAAGGAATGTCATTTTTAGTTTTAAAAAAATCTGCCAAGCAAGAAAATTCCAATAGCTATAAAACCTGAGTCTTAAAAACTATATAACCATTATGCTTTTATTTCAAAACCAGAAGCCTTTCTGATTTTGAATTTTGAGTATGAAAATAATCCATTCTCTCTGATCGCTTTGCTTTCAATGACCACAAATATTTCTATTTTAGCCATCATAAATGTATTGCTCCAAAAAAAAATCTAGAATTTTAAATTCAGTGCAAGGCAATGTAAAAGCCACCCACAACCCCAGCCTGCTCCTACAAATGCAGTACACATACATACACTTTAAGATGATTGACACACAGCCCAAATCAAAATAAAAACTTTTATGGCAAAATAATTGTTCCGTTATGCCTTGTAGTTAAATGGTTCCCAGGAATGATCAAAGACAACACATTACTAAAATCCATAGAAACCTACCCAGTATGCAAATAGTCCTACAGTTATTAGAATTAAGTGTGCTCTAGGATTCCAGTGAGTTTTCAAGGGGGAAATGAAATAAAATGGATCCCTAGAACACTCTCATTTCCTCTCAGCCCATTTCTAACACCACTCCGGAGTCCTAAATTCTGATCCCATCATGCACCGGCACATAGACTTGACCAGTCCAAGGGTGAAGTGGAGTCTGCCGTTTCAAATAGACATATGTATACGGTCCAAAGTCAGCTTGCAAGAGAGCAGCTAAGAATTTCTGACATTGCCTGAACCAACAACAGCTAGAGACCTTGGATCTCTTATTCCAAACATCTCTCGCCTATTTTTGTTTGTTTTTAAGAACAGAGTGGAAGGCCAGTCTCCTCTGCCAGAAGCCTAGAAATAGGTTGTCTTCATATTTGCCACAGATGTACCTGAAGTCTATAAGGCATTTCTCTGTTCTTTTAGGAAGGTGTCCAATGTATTCTCTAAAGTTCACGCTCCTTCCCTTTGTCTCAGGCAAGAAGCTTTTATGCTCCAAGTTTATCGCAGCAGAGTTAGCTTCAGAAGCCCACTATAATGATCACTGAAAGGCAAATATGCTCCCTCTTGCAGTCATGTTATGATTTCTCAGATAGTCTATGTTTGGTACGTGAATACCAACACTGAAAACTCTTCCACCTCTTCAGGCCCAGACCTCCTACCCCCAAGCCTGTCCAATCCGAAGGCTCAGAGTGAGAGCATGTGGCCCAGCTGCTTTCTTGCTATAGAAGTTGTCCACTTTATACCTAGATTTTCCAGCTCAGCCATTTACCCTAAGGCACTAAGGTCCCAGCAAGTCTGAACCCAAGGAAAGAAAGGAGTCCCTTTAAGGTGTTTGAAATTAGATCTCAAGGCTCCCTGAAGTTTCCATGTTCATTCTGTTGATTTATGAGTCTCATTAGTGGGGAAGGCTGGAATAGCCCTCTTCTTTTTCTCTGCTAGTGGCTTCAAAGCACTGTACGCTTGGTTACCCAAGTACATTAAAACTAATTTAAATCGTCGTTTTAAGCACCGGTGTGCTCAACAAACCAGAAAAGATGCTGGAATCCAAAATATATGGTCACATTTTATACTTCATAGGACACAAAGTAGCAAATCCATCAACATAATGGTGTATATAGCTTTTTACGGGCATAGGCAAAACATTTCTTAAATGTTGTACTAGCCAATGGTGCCTTTTAAAAATGAGATTCACGTCATCCTTCCCCTCCTGGAAGACCAAGTTAATGTAATGGTAATCACTCGTAAGGATAACACCCAGTGGCAGTGAATGTGTATGGCTATGAAAATAAGATAAACACCTACCTTTGAATTAACTGCAGGTAAAATTAACACGTTAGAACCACACATTTTCCATAGTCTCCTTGTAGCACTGTCATTTCAATGCATGCATGCCATGTCACTTTCTTAGCATAAAAGGAAATGCTTTTTCTCCTGCTACATTTATACTAAAGCAGACATGCTCAAAATAAAATCAGGGCAATTGAATTAGTACCAGTTAAACAGAAATTCTGGCATCAAAGTATATCCAAGAAACCTGGAACATTGGTTTTCTGTGCTGAAAACCTTAACAGAATATGAAATTCAACAAGTCGTTTTTAATGTGCTCTTAGTACAAGCCATCAACTTGAGATGCCCATGTAAAATATGCAAAATTCTTCCTCCAGCATATCTTTCTTACGTAGCAACTAGGTTTCTATACCTACAAAATCTTCCAGAGTATTCATTCTTGAAAAAGAAAAAAGAACCAGAGGACCAACAGCTTGATTCAGTGGAAAGAACTAGGTTTATAACGCACTGGAAGTGAGTTTTAGTCCTGGCTTTGTATAATCACTTAAATTTTGGAAGCTTTCATTTCTCATCCATAAAATAAAGGAGGTAGGGTGGTTTTTTCTAATTTCCTCTAAGCCACTAGGAATCTATTATCAATGGTCTTTTGCAGGAATCAGTCTCTGAAAGAGCTTGTAATGCTAATTGTATTACTAAACGCTTATGACTTTCATAAACATTGCCAAGTTCCTATATGCTTCCTTAGAGATGGTTATTATTGGTCTACAATGATCATAACATGCTTCTCATGTAACAGCACTGAGGAAACGGAGAAGTCCCAATTTATCCAGGGTCAAGTAATTGGAAACATTCTGAAGTTTCTTCTTATCCAACAGTCAACCTGAAAGAGCTCTCAATGGCCAAAAGTAGAATAATTTGAACAATAATTATCATATAACCTAAAGAATAAAATAAGCATCAAGCTAAACTAATATAAATAAGGGACTGAATCAATAAATGGGGAGACAGGACAAGTCCTCCTTACAAAAGAAATCTAAATAAAATACAAAGATACCCTCTCATATGTACTCTCAGAGGTAGCGCTTAATTCACCACCCCTTGTGAACCTAATTCCCCACCCCTATAAGAAAGGATAGAATGGGAAAATAATAATTTTCCAGTAGAAAAACCTGGGAGTCACAATCTTAGCAGGTGGTCAAGATTATTATCACCAGGGATACCATGCCCCTACCATCTACCTCCTCATTTGAAGAGATGAGAAAGGCACTTGACTGTTGCAGTATTTTTCTCCCAAACCGTAAGGCCATCTCATCATGAAAAAAACACTGATAAACCCAAGCTGGCTGACATACTACAAAACACTTTCGGAAGTGCCAAGGCTTAGAAAAAAACAAAAGAAGAATGAAAACCTGTAACATAGAATATTGAGGAAACAAGATAACCAAGTGCAAAATGGTATCCTGGACCAGATTTGGAAGAGGAAAGGACATTAGTGGAAAAAGTGGTGCAATCAGAATAAAATCTATACTTTAGTTAATAGCAGTATACGAAGGTTAATTTCCTAGTTTGGATAAATTTAACATGGCTGTCCAAGATATGAACATTAAGATAAACTCTTAATGAGTACAAAACTAATTTAAATCATTTATTAAAATTTTTAAGTTTTTTTAATGCTTTATTTACTTCTGACGGGGAGAGAGAGAGAGAGAGAGAGAGAGAGAACGTGTGAGCNGAAGCAGGCTCCAGGCCCTGAGCTGTCACCACAGAGCCTGATGCAGGGCTTGAACCCAAAAACTTCAAGATCATGACCTGAGCTGAAGTCAGACGCTTAACCGACTAAGCACCCCAGGCACCCCAAAACTAATTTAAATCATCTTAAGCATCAGTGTGAAAGGTATATGGGAAGTCCCTGTATTATCCTTGCAACTTTTCTGTAAATCTCAAGTTATTCCAAAATAAAGCTTATATAATATTAATAAATCAAAATACCTGCATCAAATTTACTACATAGTGACTCATACTCTGTATTAACTCACTGAAATAAAACATGCCAATAATACAAGGAATTTTGAAATATACTGAATAAACATTTTACCACCCTGTAGATTCCCAGAAGAAAAATCATTTTAAGCGATTCAGAATTTTTAACTGTTTCTATGGTAACTCATGATTTTGTGGAATTATAAAGAAAATCCTCTCATTTTCCATAAAGAAAACCCTACTCCCCTATGCAAGAGGTATCTACTAGGCACACCTTCCCCTCCTGCAACTCTAAGCCCAAACTGTAAAGGAGAGGAGAAAAGAATACAGAAGAGAGTGAGCAAGTCAGCAGCAGTCTTGTGGGGAATTGGGTCTTTCTGAAAATCAAACAAGGAAGGACAGTCCCATTGAACTTCTTGTAGAATTCGGGATTTCCCACTGCACAGGTTGACAGGCAACTGTTCCCCAGCCAGAGGTATGCTTACACGGTACACCAAGGGGTCTGCATCCCTTCCCCCACGCCTGATGGAACAGGAGAGAAGAAAACAAGCAACTGGGAAGAATGGAGATGGAGGCTATAAGGCAAACAGCCTGCTTTTCCATCAGTGTGGGCCAAAGTAGANGGGGGGGGGGGGGGGGAGTCACAGAAGCTCAGTGGAACAGTGACATGTATTATGTTTGCCAGTGTTTGTTTGTTTGTTTTCCCTTCCTGGACCCATAGAGAGACTATTTCCCAGCCTTCCTTAAATTTAGGTTAGGATCACTAAGTTCTCCCCATGAGAATGTGAGTGAAAGAAATATTCAACTTCCTGTCACAGGCAAGTTATTGCATGGCATATTATTAGATCTCAAAACAAATCATCAAGAAAGAAAAAAGAGTGGACATGAATCTCCAAGAGCTCGCTCGCTCTCTCTTTCTCTCTCTCTCTCCCAGCTCTCTCCTACTCTTTCCTCAACTGAGAGTTCAAAATGAAGAACCGTGGGGCGCCTGGGTGGCTTAGTCGGTTAAGCGTCCGACTTTCCGACTTTCGCTTAGGTCATGATCTCGCGGTTCGTGGGTTCGAGCCCCGCGTCGGGCTCTGTGCTGACTGCCAGCTCGGAGCCTGGAGCCTGTTTCAGTCTGTGACTCCCTCTCTCTCTGACCCTCCCCTGCTCACGCTGTCTCTCTCTCCTAGAAATAAATAAAACATTTAAAAAAAAAAAAAAAAGAAGAAATGCAAGATGAGGAGTCACAAAATGGAATCCGCTATGCCTTTGATTCCCTACTGGAGAAGAGTTGGCATAGCGAGTTATTTGTTCCACACTAGACTGTGATGTAAAGTTATTGAGATTGTTATAGCACAACTTAGCCTATCCTAAAGATAATTAAGGATTAAATCCTAATTAAAGATAGCTTGAGCTTTCTTATTAGTATCCTACCGAAGGTGGTTGCCCACTGACATCACCAATGGACATCTGCCCCTTAAACCCATCCCCCCTCCCTGCCCCAGGCTTGAAAAAGTAGACCATGTACCACTTCCTCCTTCTAGTCCCTCTAGCCTAACAGTAAGGGAGAAAATGAAGGAGGGGTAGTAACTCAATAGGAGACTGGAATTTCAAAAGGAAAGCAATCCAAAAAACCATGGATTCCAAGACAACAGATTTGAACAAAGCTGTATTCTAAAATAACACACTTAAGGGGAAAAAGACATTTATTGTCAGTATCTCCTCTGTAAACTAATTTCCTTTAGCACACGGTTTCTGTTTTGTCCTAGATCTCGGCTCTAAATAAGACAACCTAAGCTTATTGTCAAAAAATTGGTTTGACAGGGGCACCTGGGTGGCTCAGTCAATTGAGCGTCTGACTTCAGCTCAGGTCATGATCTTGCAGTTCGTGACCTCAAGCCCAACGTTGGGCCCTATGCTGACAGCTCAGAGTCTGGAGTGTGCTTTGGATATGTCTCCCTCTCTTTCTCTACCCCTCCCTGACTCATGCTCTGTCTCTCAAAAATAAACATTTAAAAAAAATTTTTAAAACTGGTTTGACAAATAGTAAACCAGTTTTTTTACTTTCTCACATAATATTAGACATTAACTATTTGGGGCTTTTTAAGCTCATTTCTCCCAGATTCCAATAAGGGGGACTTTGCTTATATTTCCCCCAATTTTCCCATTCACTCTTAGAGAGACAATGTTTAAATACGCTTAAAGACCCTAACTTATTTTAGCTAGGTGGTACAAACACTAAAAATGGTTCACAGAAGTGAGCACAGCAAACACCTCTTTCAAAGAATCAGCATTACTAAAACTTTCTCACCTTAAGTTTCTCCAAATACCACACGTGCATGTATCAGTCAATTTTGGTTTTTATTTTTTTAATGTTTTATTTATTTCTGAGAGAGAGAGACAGTGTGAGCAGGGGAGGGTCAGAGAGAGAGGGAGACACAGGATCTGAAACAGGCTCCAGGCTCTGAGCTAGCTGTCAGCACAGAGCCCGATGCGGGGCTCGAACCCACGAACCGCGGGATCATGACCTGAGCCGAAGTCAGACACTTAACCGACTGAGCCACCCAGGCGCCCCTGTATCAGTCAATTTTGGAATGAGAGAGCTCATGTGTATTTCCTGGATCCGTGTTCCAACAACACAGCCCTCCACTGCACACCCAGAGAGTGGCCGTGTACATGGCTGAAGTTTCACGGTTCTTAACAGAAAAGCACATGCAAGTCCTCACCAGCCTGTCACACAGGTGGGAGAGCAGGCTGCACCCCTAACAATCACCTGGGTAAAATTGAACTCCAAGCTTTGCATACACATGTTTAAAATTCAAACAGCTTATCCAAACCACAGATCAATATTCAAGTAAAACTTGAAAAGAGATTGTATTATTTAAAAAGGAAGTGAAAATATGTGCCTAATTCTTTGGGTTCTCCATTTCCTGAGGACAGCTGATATCTCTCTAGGATTGAGATGGTTGGAAGCCTAATAGAGCAAGATGTGGAAGCAGAAATCAATGGTCTTTTTTTTTTTTTTTAAGTCTAATTACTTATTTTGAGAGAGTGTGCACACATACACGCATGTGGGGAGGGGCACAAAGAGGGAGAAACAGAAGCCCAAGTAGGCTCCACGTGAACAGCATGAACCCCACACAGGGCTTGAGCTCATAAACCGTGAGTCGAAATCAAGTCGGATGCTTCACAATGGAGCCACCCAGATGCCCCTCAACTGTCATTTTATTACAAGGCACCAGCACGTCCAGGCCCTGCTACACACCATGCACAAGGCCAAGGCTGCACACCCACCGCAGTCTTGCCCGTGTCACACAACTTGGCAACACAAGCTTCGAAAACCCGGCAACTGACTCATCCCAACACCCAACTCTCAATGGTACAAATATCTCACAGGCCCGTTCTAGAAAATTCCCCATCTCGGCAAGGGCAGGACCATCCCAGTCGGGATGGGACGGCTCCCCTGAATGCCTCTCCATTCTCAGAGAGCTTTGCAGTTTTTAACAGCAGTGTTTCCAGCACTCCCCCGTCCTTAACTCGGACTTGACCGTCACACCATGACGGATGGCCACACTCACTTCGTAGCCAAGGAAACCTTCCCGAGAAGTTTAAGGATTTGCCCAGACGATAAAGCTGGTATGGGACAAAGTAGAAACCTGAAGCCAAGTGCTCTGAGTCTAGGGCCTTTCCCCCTGGACATAAGCTCTGCCACACATCTGGGCAACCATCAGGTGACAATATAGTTTCAGAGACATCATCTCCATGACCTTGTATGCAGGACAATCTGTCTTCGTTGAGTCCCTATCAAAAAGTAAAAGGTAGCATCTCAGTCTTTCCTCACCTGGAATAAAATGGGAGATTCCAGAAGCCATAGACAAGTCACCTACATGCTGGCTATCCCAACATGTTCAAATTCCTCAACTATTATATATACTTTAAAAACATACAGGGCTCCAACTGTTAAAAAATGGCAGGTGGATAAGGTAGGACAGGCACCTGGCTGGCTCAGTCAGTAGAGCATGCAACTCTTGATCTCAGGGTTTTGAGTTCAAGCCCCATACTGGGCACAGAGCTTACTTTAAAAAAAAAAAAAAATGGGGGGTAGGAGAAAATCCTGCAGCCAGCCAGGTCTCCAGACCCACAGCTAGATGATCTCCAGGTTTCTTCTAACTTTGCCGTAACATTTCTGATGGATGTTCAAATACCGCACCAGCACTGGCCAATAAGCACTGCACACATGATTAATCCCAAGTGAGGTGTTGTAAGTATAAACCAAACGGTCGTTTTTAAAACTCAGCATGGGAGGAAAAAAAAATCTCATTAATATTTTATATTGATTACCTGGTGAAATGGTATTTTGGATATTTTTGGTTAAATGATGTTATTGAAAAGCTTCATCTGTTTTACCTTTTAATACAACTACTACAAAATTTCAAAGTAGACATGTGGCTTGCATTCTATTACTATTGGACAGTGCTGCTCTGAAGACAGAATTCATGAACAAAACCATTGCTGCCAGAGACGGAAACCAAACAGGCCAGGCAGAGAGGCTCCGCAAGGCTTTTCCACCCAGGCTTGGGGGTGCCCAGTCCTCACCAGCAGGACACGGTCCTGCCTCCTCCATGAGGACCACACGCTCCCACAGCACAATCCAAGCAGTGCCTTCCAACTCGCGAATGAGCAGGCCCCCCCTCAATCTCCCACAGACGCAGCCAGCCCTTCTCCCTCCCCCACCACCGAGGTACCATTCCAGGGTGGAGAGACTCCTATCGCTGAAACCTCCCCCAATCCCACAGAGACCGGGATGAGTTTGTAAGAAAGATCCCAGCGGATCTCCTTCTGTAGACCAATGGCCTTCCAACTTTCAAAATCATGTACCGTATCAGGAGACCTGGGTGGGTGGCTCCAGCGGTTCTGCATCGGACTTCCTCTCAGGTCATGATCTCACAGTTCATGAGTTCAAGCCCCCAGGTCAGGCTCTGGAACCTGCTTCAGGTTCTGTGTCTCCCTTGCTCTCTGCCCCTCTCCCCTCTCTCAAAAATAAACATTAAAAAAAAAATTCAGAGGGGCGCCTGGGTGGCTCAGTTGGTTGAGCATCCGACTTTGACCCAGGTCATGATCTCACAGCTCGTGGGTTCGAGACCCACACTGGGCTCTGTGCTGACAGCTCAGAGCCTGGAGCCGGTTTCAGATTCTGTGTTTCCCTCTCTCTGCCCTTCCCCCACCCCCTGGACTCTGTCTCTCTCTCTCTTTCAAGAATAAATAATTAAAAAGGGGCGCCTGGGTGGCTTAGTCGGTTGAGCGTCCGACTTTCGCTTGGATCATGATCTCGCGGTTCGTGGGTTCGAGCCCCGCATCGGGCTCTATGCTGACTGCCAGCTCGGAACCTGGAGCCTATTTCAGAGTCTGTGTCTCACTCTCTCTCTGACCCTCCCCTGCTCATTCTGTCTCGTTCTCTCTCTCCTAGAAATAAATAAAAATAAAATAAAATAAAATAAAATAAAATAAAATAAAATAAAATAAAAAGAATGAATAATTAAAAAAATTTTAAGAGGAGAAAATATTCAGAATCATATACCTATCAGAAGGAAAAAAAAAAAACTTCAGTCCAAACTCAAATACACACACTCTACAGACACATTTAACACATATTCAAAAATATAAATTTAGAAGGCAGAGATAACAATGAAATTAAGAAATTTAAAATTAATTCTGCTATTCTTCATCCTTTTTCACTAAAAACACTTCTTTCAATGACTCTGCCTCCAAATGTGTTTTGTTTCTTTTTTGCCCTCCTAAATCTCTGTTTAACAGTTGGTGATAGAATCAAACCTTTGAAACACTCTAAGGACAGTGTATTTCAATATTTACCTCCACTATCTGATCTAGCTTTAAAAAGACACCTCACAGAAACACCTGGGTCCAAACAGAAGAACTGTTCTTAAAGTCTTCATTCTCCAGCTTCAGTCTCCTACACTAATTACTCAAAGGCTCCTTTACTAAAATTAGTAACTTTCCATTTTCCCTTTCAGTCAGTTGGTCTTGCAAACTAATTGGAAAATGTTCCATTTTGACAAAAATCTTCACTGGGTTTGAAATCCTTCCTTTGCATGACTTGAGTTGAAGATTTTCAAGTATAAAGGAATGAGTTTACATAACACACAGCTACCACTTTCTGCAATAATTTTTTAACAATCAAAGTGAGTCCACACTTATTTTACAGATGTCCTCTCTGTAGCACACAGTTAAAAGAAAAAACTTACTTCCTTATTCACTCATCATCTCTACTCTGAAAGCAGATTGTGTGTATTCATTTTTAAAAGATCTGCGAAGCAGCAATACAATAGCCAAGTGTCACTTAAAAGGCCAAAATGCCTGACTTTACAAGAAGAAGTCCTAATCCTCCTTCAACAACTCCTTTAGGTAATCTGCTCCCATTAGCTTCTGTGGTACCAAAGATTATAAGGATCACTCCCCATGCCATTGTGATGTGCTATAAGATTTTCTGGCTACTTAAGATGCCGTAATCTGGAAATCTACTTAATTGGGTAGAGATAAACCTCTAATCAGAGTCAGCCACCCTGCCCTCACCAGCAGAACAGCACACCCTTCTCTCGAAATGCCTGGGGATGCTGACCTTCATGCATTGAAGGCACCAGGGGTGATCTGCAGACTGACTATTACATACAGTTCCTACCTTAAGACAGAACTGAATATAAGCAGAGTCTCTACTGTTTTGTTTTCTTGCATCCCAGTGGAATATCTTCTACAGGCTGGGAGTGTAAGCACCTAACTTTGGAAAGTGCTGCTATAGACATCAATGTGTCAGGCCAGATCTTCATGGTTACAGCTACGTCTAACCCAGTTGCTAATAGAACCAACAATATTGTTCTTCTCCAGGAGGAATCTGGAAGATAGGTACTGCACTCCAAAATCTTTTCATGGTTCTGCTTCTGTCTTTCCTGCCAGCACTTGGCTGTACTCTAAGGAATGGGTTCAATTACGGTCACACACCTCCGTGTACTGAGTAAACGCTCATTCTCTTTCCACCAACACCATTCCCCACCTGCAATCCTCAGCTGCTTCTGGATGCCTGATTGCTTTTTTGTTCTCTTTACCACCCCTCTCAATCCACCACTCCCTAATGGTGCCTGGTAACCATGGTCCTTAACTTAGTCGGGGTTCACCCCTTGTAGTTTAAAAACAAAAAAATTGGGTTTTTTGCTTTAACAACTCTACTTAATACGAAGTCCACACACACCTTTCCTTCTGAACATTTAGAAAATTATCTTTAAGAAATGGAGCAAAAATTTATATATTGAATCCAGAGTCTATGAATCAATAGAATCATCCGACCTTTGCCCCCTTCCCTGCTCTACAACACACCTGGCCATCCACCACCAGATACATTTTCCAAACCAGCATTTCACCCATGCTGCATTTCGAACTCCACGTACATCTATTCTCCGACACAGGACTACCCCAGGTGAAGCATGCTTGGCCCAGCTTCTTACACTTCCTTGCCTTCTGGCCTATCAACTACTGCTCATCCATCCACAGCCAACACCCACCACCCCAGCCTGAGGGGTTCTCACGCTTCACACTCTGCTTAGAGGGCCCTTATCTTCCTAGCAACATTTTACCCTGTTTTGTCTTCTCCAACATAGGGTATGGTACAGTGCATAAATTCAGCCCACCCTATGGGAATGTAAACTGGTACAGCCCCTCTGGAAAACAGTGTGGAGGTTCCTCAGGAAACTAACAATAGAACTCCCGTATGACCCAGCAATAGCACTGCTAGGAATTTACCCAAGGGATACAGAAATGCTGATGCATAGGAGCACATGTACCCCAATGTTCATAGCAGCACTCTCCACAATAGCTAAAACATGGAAAGAGCCTAAGTGTCCATCAACAGATGAATGGATCAAGAAGATGTGGTTTATCTATACCATGGAATACTACATGGCAATGAGAAACAATGAAATCTGGCCATGTGTAGCAACATGGATGGACCTTGAGGGTGTTATGCTGAGCGAAATAAGTCAGGCAGAGAAGGACAAATATCATATGTTTGCACGTATAGGAGGATTAGGAGGAACTTGACGGAGGAACAAGGGGGAGAAGAAGGGCGGAAATGGTGGGGGAAAGGGAGAGAAGCAAACCATGAGAGACTTTTGAATGCTGACAAAAACTGAGGACTGATGGATGTGGGGGGAGGGGGGGATGGGCATGGAGGAGGACACTTGTGGGGATGAGCACTGAGTGTTATGTGGAAACTAATTTGACAATAAACTATTAAAAAAAAAATAAATAAATAAATAAATTCAGCCCACCCTAGAAGCCGCATTGATTTTTCATTAAACACTATAGCTTATATATATATGTATATATATACACACACGTATATACGTATGTATACATATATACTTTATGTATATATTGTATATGTATATATACTGTGTGTTTGTGTGTATATATAAATACAGCTACATAGTCGGGAACACATATCATCTGAGGTACTTTTAATATGTGAAAAAAAATTTTTTCTTGGCCAATGCTTAATTACATCAGGAAGGGACTCAAAGAGCTCTCCTCCAAGAGCAGAAAAGACTGTGGGCTCAATCCCACTATGTTAATGTACACCTAGTATCATCTGACGCAGTACTTCCTGCCGTAACATTTTCAAGCTGAGGCCAGGAGTGTTTGCAAGGCCATCCCCACAGCCAATGTGCCAACAACCATGCCCTATGGAACAAAGACTCACTGCCACTGGGGATTAGAAGCTCTCCTAGAGCCTCAAAAAGGCCATGTCACCACTCCCGTCAAAAACACACACACCACAGTGTGTAGACAATGCTGGGGGCTGGGGTCCAGAGCCCTGATGGCCTTGGAAACCCCAGGACATGACTGGTTTTTCCCAATGTCACAGGGTCTGCAGGTCAGGTGACAGGCAGCAAGTGCTTCAGCCTCACAGATTCCTTCCCAGAAGTTCACATAAAAGCCAAAGAGTAGTTTTGTTTAAAGAAAAACAACACTGGGGCGCCTGGGTGGCTCAGTCCGTTGAGCATCCAGCTTCGGCTCAGGTCATGATCTCATGGTTCGTGGGTTCGAGCCCCATGTTGGGCTCTGTGCTGACAGCTCAGAGCCTGGGGCCTGTCTTTGGATTCTGTGTCTCCTTCTCTCTCTGACCCTCCCCTGCTCATGCGGTCTCTCTATCTCTCAAAAATAAATAAAACATTTTAAAAAATTGTAAAGAAAAAAACATTAACATACTGGCATAGATGCTGAAAATACATCTCAATCATCACTATCCAGGGGTAAAAGTAAGGCATTCTTACCCTTCCTCAAAGGATTCAGTATCTACTCACTCTAGGTTACAAAATGATGTGACCTCACTGCGCAGCGGCAGCAACCTCTCACTGGTTCAGCCTCACCCAGTTCTGGGCAGAAAAGGATGGACGCTTCTGCTTCTTGTTGTTCAACTGCTTTTTTCAGAGTAAACCGTCCCTTTGGCATTTCTAACCCTCCCAGCTCCCACTGGCAACCAAATGAATCCCTGTTTTCCTTCTGAGACTGAAGATCAAAGTCCCTCCTGTGCTTTCTGGCTCCTTTCTCTCTCTCCCTTTTTTTCTGCCCTCCTGTTCAAAACCACACTGAGGAAAGCACATCCTCACCGCTCCTGCCCCGGTCGGAACCAAAGTCCATCTTAGTTTTCCTTGGCAGCCACTTCTAGAGCATCTTCTTTGAAGCACTTTATAAAGTGTTTATATCAAATGCACTGAAAACCTAATTAACAAATACCTG